>NC_065533.1:60583061-60883061 GCF_020184175.1 Aphis gossypii
ATTTATCAATTTGGCTGTTGTCCGTGTTCCTAATAAGCGGCTTCTATTGTATAGTTATATAGAAAATCAACTAAACTTAAACAGTTAAAATGAAAATATATAATAAGTAAAATATTTAAATCAAAAACTTAATCATTTTCAGTGCGTAAAAATCCTTTAAAACATTAGATTTATTTACGATATTCTATTAATGAATATGTTTAAATATATTATAATCAATGCATAGTATGTACGTATATAGTATATGTTTCATAAATATAAAAATCATAATATTATTTTAGTCGAATGGTCCCCGTGGATAAACAAGACGATTTAGTTCGATTTCTCGAGCATTGTCCTCCCCAATAGCCTTCTCGTATACAAACACATAATATACACACACATAAACAGACGATGCGCATTTCATACACATCAGTTTGGACTAGCGGCGGCGACGGGTCCTTGCCATTTTATTATACCCACCTAAATAAAAGAACAACACATTTTTGTATCTAATGTACAAAGAAAAAAAAATATATTACTACTTTGTTGGGCGACGGGTATCGATAGTAGAAACTTCTAACTTGAAGTGTAAATGGTGTAATTATAAGTTTTATATGAAAAAAAGTATCTTATTTTTAACTAAATTAAGTTACTTAGTTTTTCCAATTAACTTGTAACTTTAACAAGTTATTTAAAAAAGAAAAGTAACTTTTAACTTAAAATTTAACTTACATTTTTTCAAATTAACTTAACTTAACGAATTAAAAAAAAGAGTTAACTATTTCCCTGCCTTGGTTTTTTCTGCATATACTAACCACACACTACAACATCGATGAAATTTAATAGCAAAGTTGTATTTAGGGTTTTTGTAACATTTCTGTAATGATCAGATACGGTGGTTCTTACCTTTTTTTTAAACACCACACATATTTTACACATAATTTTAGTATTACACGAGAAACGATTTCTTCAATACAGATCCTGTTTGTTAGGTCATCGTATAATGTATTACATATTGATAAATGATGATGAAAATTTAGTGCTGGGAAATTCTTAGTTTTAATAATTATTCTATAACAATTTACAATATATTATACTATCATACTTAAGTCGCGAATCAACGATTGATAATCACCGATCTAGTATCTCGACGACCGGTGACTTTAAAAGCTAACTATTGAAAATTTAAATAATTTACTAGGTAATAGTTTTAAAAAGACAATATTATTACCAAGAATGGATTTCTATATATACATAATGCAATATTGAAGTGATCATAGAATAATATTTAATCACTAAAGGTTTCAAAAATTGTTGAATATTTAACAGTCCATATGTTTTTGAATATATATATTTATGGGCAAAACGTATCCGATTATTTTCAACGAGTTTGGAATACACAATCGGTAAAGGCCATTTGCCGGTGACGATGGTGGTAGAATATTGCAGCTGTTAGTACAAAAGGCAGAGGTTGTGGGGTCCTGCTGCGAACACAGTATTCTGTAGAAGACCCTAAAAGAAGTTGTTGTTTGGATTCTGACACAATAATACTTGTTTTGTTCTCGTTTTTCGTGCGACGCAGTATGTTAGTAGTTTATAACATTTCGATATAATACGAATATATAATATTTAACGATTGTTATTTCCCATACTGTAGAGTTTTTATTATTATTATACCTATACCCTTATAATAGTTTTCGTGCACTCAATGATATAATATATTTTTAAAAAATGTCATTTTCAATCTTGACGAAGGTTTGCGTTGCATTCGGTATATGTATTATGTAACGTTAAATAGTCGGGAAAGATATATATATATATATATATATATATAATAATCTTTAGAAATGGCTATTTCAATCAAAGAGTATAAATTATGGTCTAGTAGACCTTGTGATAATATTGTTGTCTTCTTGTTGTACTTTATTTTATATGGTTAGGTTATAAAACAATGATAGAAATATAAAATAGATACAATATAATAATAATATGCTGTGGCGATTAGTGCCCACGAAATGTATTATAAAATATAAGTACTATATATAAAAAAAGGGTATAAGTGGCGATTAGCGCCAGCGAGAATCACAAATTAATATAAAAAAAATACGATTTTACTTGGTGTGTTAATATTTTAGGGGGACTATCTCACACGACGGACGGAGAAAGACAAAAATTGCCGCGGCTGTATTAAGATAATACCCGCGCAGCCGACGCGGCGGTGGCGATAACTTGCTTATAATCTACATATTATATAATTCACAGATAATTAAAACAGAAATAATAACATAAAAATAAATCTCGATGTCTTGTGTGTGTGTGTGTGTGTGTGCGTGTGCGCCAGTCGGTGGCATACCTACGGTTAAGGTGCCGTCGTGGCGGCGACGAATTGTTATCCATGCATCGCACGAAAACTTGTGTAAATAATATTTTTAATTTGTCTCCAATTATTAAGTGATTATATATTTTATATTATATGTATAAATGTTTATAATTTATTAAATACGATATTAAAACTACGATATCCGATGAAATTACGTTTAAATGTAAAATAATGAAGTAAAAGATAATCTCATTTTTGTTTGTTCATTCGTTCTTATCTATGAATTGTGATTGATAGAAATAGTCCTCAAACAGTCAACGTCAAATACTTAAATATTTAAACATTTTAAACAATATTATTTGATTAGTGATTGACATAATCATCATTGTCAAATGTCAATTTTTATTGAACCATTATTTATATGCGTGAGATTTAGTTATCCAAATTATACATAGGTAGTTTTGTTTTTCTCCCTAGTTATAGATTGCAAATGTTTATTCATGAAAATTATAATACTAATTGATACATATTTTTAAAGTAAATAGAAAATATTATTTTTTTGGTTATCTATCGAGTAAAATTAAAATATTTTACTAACTATATTCTACTACAAGACTTTTTATGACGGGCAAAGAAAATACGTATAATACTATAATAATATGTATTATGGGGAACGAACGCATTAGTATCATATTAAAATATTATATAATAATGAACCAAGGGTAGGCCACTTGGACACATTTTCTCACCACATCACTACATTTTATGAAAAGGGACCGATTCTCCTTTGACAGTGAACAATACTGCTATTATACATCTGTACTGCAGATGTTCAATATAAATAAGTGTACAATAACACATATTGAATGCATATGAACAGTGTAGAATGCACACCTGCAAATATCTACACAATATGCAATATGCATTGAGTAAATTCATCCGGCCGACGAACAATAACTTTGGTTACTCAATATTTCTTATAAAATATTATAAGAATTTATCACCAGAAACTTTATTAAATTTTCAAGCTAAAATTTAATAAAATGTTAAAACATTAAAAAATATAATTAGAGCACAGAAAGTGCCAAAAAAATAGGTACCTAATAAGAAAATGATATGATAAGATTAGAAAATCGACTAAACTTAAACGTTTAAAAGGAAAATATTATATAATAAGTAAAATATTTAAATCAAAAACTTAATAATTTTTAGTGCATAAAAGTCCTTGTGTATTGTGATATGTTGTCTCACCAGAGACTCATCAGTCATCATATATAATTATGTAAGGCATTTCGGTATTTCAGTAAAACTGTTTTTGTTGTCAATCATATTATAATTAATAATGATTGTGAATAATGTATTTATTTATGCACACGAGTTATGACAAATATTCGAGTTATTTATAAAATAACATACTTACCTACTAAGAAAAATCATTTAAATAAAAATATTATATTACAAAATACTAGATTATATTTTTCATTTTAAAACATTAAGCTGTTCTTATATAAGATTCATAATTATACTGCATACCTAGTGTTAATTAAATTATTATTAATTCATGTATGAATATAATATAACTATATTTTTAGTGTGAAGATGCTGAGTCACGATAAGTGCATAATGATATTATGATTTATTTGTATGATTTTTGTTACTAAAGTTTCAGTTATACTTATTACGAGAATATTACGGTCACGCAGTGCGTGTTTTTTATTTAACCTAACCTATTTATATCAGGATACACGTATATTAAATAATAATATTATATACAAGAGCAGGCAACCTTTGATGTCAGTAAATTATAAGCAGGGTATAAATGGGGTTTGCAAAGCGGTTTTTGTCTTTGTGGCTCATCGTCTGCACCGTTGCCATTCAAAACGCAGGCAACATTGTCAAAATCACACCGTTCCAAGAAGTATTCCTATTGGTGACCAGGCGAGCGCTGCAGAGAAAAATGGGGTGCGGAGAGGGCTTGTCGAGACAATCACGCATCGGTGCACCGAAACCGAATAACGTCCTATATATGCTCTCCCTATTAGCTCGGCAAAAATCACCGACCGAAGGGCTCGGAAATAAACAGATAGAATATACTTAACGTTCTGGTAATCTAACGCTGTAGACCCATCAACGATTATATTATACAGTTAGAATATTATTTGGTGTTGTATTATTTGGTGTTCAAAACAAATTTGTACGTTTTATATTATTGTATGCATTCAACGCACGTGAGTGTGCGCGCATATTTGTTTATGCGTTGGTGTACTGGTGTGTGCAACCTTACCCCTAACTGGTACATGCTAAGTAATAAATAAATATCTGCCACCATCTTCGAAAAGATAACAAAACCACCGGTGTATGACAGTGATGTGGGCAGCGGGGGTGTAAATTCGTAGAGTTTAGGTAGCGCGGTTGATGCGCAATCGCGTAAATAATTTTGACAATATAAACGTAGTTGTACACTAAGTTTCTCTTTTTATTTTTTTTCGAAATTACGTAATTATACTACGGATGTTTTATTATCATTACTTATTTATTTTTGTCAAGATCCCCGGAACAAAAAATATAAGTATTCGTAAACACGCATATATACATTGTATAGGCACACATCATTATAATAATTTATAACACTCGTATTCTAGCCAAGTAGTGGCAATATCTACTGAAGCGTTATAAAAAGACGATATAATTTAATCACCAAAGTCCAAAGGTGTTATGATTATACATGTTATCATTTAGGACAAAATCAACAGGACATAAGTAATAACATACGCTAATTATGATGAAAATGACCAAGATATAAAAATTAAATATAATATGCACCGTTATAAAATAATATGTTACACATTTCAAAAAATGTATAGTTCGTAGAATTTATTTTTAAGTAGCTTAGAATTTCATGAATCACAAATAAAAATAAATAGACGAGACCGTTTTTTATTTCACATTTAAAACATTAGATTTAATTACGATATTCTATTAATGAATATGTTTAAATATATAAATACATGCATAGTATGTACGTATATAGTATATATTTCATAAATATAAAAATCATAATATTATTTTAGTCGAATGGTCCCCGTGGATAAACAAGACGATTTAGTTCGATTTCCCGAGCACTGTCCTCCCCACTGGCCTTCTCGTATACAAACACATAATATACACACACACATAAACGGACGATGCGCATTTCATACACATCAGTTTGGACTAGCGGCGGCGACGGGTCCTTGCCATTTTATTATACCCACCTAAATAAAAGAACACATTTTTGTACCTAATGTACAAAGAAAATAAACTATATATTACTACTTTGTTGGGCGACGGGTATCGATAGTTGTATTAAAATATTTGAATTCTTCTCTTACCCGGACCAGCTGCAGTCGGCACAAAACACTACGCAGTCTCCCGCTATATGCGTGGAGCGCTAGATTTGCTCAGACTCCCGCTGTATGCGTCGGGCGCTAGAGTTACTCAGTCTCCAATGCAAGCCCATGTTAAACTGTATTAACGTCTAGCAGTCAGATCAGTGCATTTATTGTGTGCAGGCGTTCATCGGTGTTCAATTCTCCTCATTCGTGGTTGACTTGGGCGTTTTTTTCATTCAGTCACACTCAAGCCTTAGATTCTACGGAAATTGGTAATTTACATTATTATTTATTTGTTATTAACTATTACATTAGAATATAAATCAAAAGAAATAACGTTTAGAAGTCTATATAATGTATATAGTAGGTATACAATATTTTGAATATCATAATTATATCTCAATAAAGACTCTGCTGTGTTTTTTAATATTTAATTAATATCATATAGATTTCTTATGAACCGAGAAGTATTAATGTATTATAATATCATAAATATCAATAATGAAATATCTATTAGATATTTGTTTTTCAATAACTCATGAAAATGAGTTTGATACATTTTTTATATATACTTAATATCTTATGAATAACAAAATTATAATAAATTATTGTATTACTGTAATACATTATTATGATATCTGATTAATGTTAAATATATAACTATATTGTAATTATATAGTTCAATAATTGATATACATATATATATATATATTAGTAGCATAATAATGCTGTAGTGGTAGGTATACATTGCAAGGTGGAACAAAAATTACTGACTAAAAAAAAAATTATGCTAATTAAAACTTATGACAAAAATTTTTAATATTATATGATTAGCAAATAATTTAAGAAATATACTCAGAAAATTCCCATAAATCATATTTTTAAAAAAGTTATTAAGTTTCAAATTAATATAATAAAAAAAATATTGATATTTAAAAAAATTCTAAAACATAAACAATTTGACTTATGTAAATATTTTTACCATCAAAATTGTTCTTCTTTATAATCAGATTCGCAAATTCGCTATATCAAATTCATTGAAAAAATTGAAATCAAATGTTAAATGTTTATTTTCACTAAAAATAAAAATAACAATTAATAAATTATAGGTACACGTCGCGCAATAAGGTTTCATAATGATAAATACAAAAATAAAAAAATAAATTAGATTAAAAGTTATTCCAAAAGTCAATTCCTTCTGTTACACGTGTATAAATGGAAAACAAATATATTATAAACATTGCGGGTGGCTGCATGCTTGTATTAGTTATGTGTTATATGCTATATGCATGATCATAATGATCTGCTGGAACTGTGGTTTCTATGTCACAACCTGTATAACCAACGATATATTATTTGTGTATTTTTATGCAACAAATACTTAATAATTAAAATATATTATTTAGCTAATTTAATTAGTATACTATTTGTGAGTTATATAAGCTTAATTGACATGTATTCGTACAACCGTACACTATTAGACTATAATAAATAAGTATTTTAGTATATTATTATAGAATTAATTATCTTTTATTTAAGATTTGAATAAAAAGGGTTTATATAATTGTTTATTTTATGACTTCTACATAATATTTGTTATAATAATAATTTTTGCATAAAAATTGTTTTAATCTTAATTTTTTTTCAATTCTGGATTTTGATGTGGTCAACCATTTTTCAATGATTAGAGCAATATCGTCATCACATGCATTTTTAAATTTGAACTTGCTAGTTGCATCTATACAAATAATTAAGAAATAATATAAATATGTATCATATTGGATAAAGATTTTCCTTCAACTCTGATAAGCTACTAACCTAAAGTTAAAGTATTTAATAATATCAATAGTATTAATAAAGAAGAAAATAAAACACACAAAACTGTAGGTATAGGTAAAAATACAAATGACCAAAGTAGAGAAATAGCAAGTAAAAAGTTAATAATAAAAATATAATATGTATGTAAACATTTTTAATGTGTAAGTATTAGATAATGTTAATTTAATTTTAAATATTTATTAGTATTGTAGTATACTGAAAAAATTGTTTTCTTCTTAAAAGCGCCTATAAGTATACTCATACTTACATTTAAATATATTTAAACTGTCCTACTTACAGGTTTGAATATTATTTTTATAAAACAAATAATGAATTACTTAATCACCAAGGTGTTATTATTCCATTATAAAACCAGAATTGATATTTCTAACATAAGTGATATAATATGAAATTTCATTAAAACAATCTTAAACATTTTTAATTTAATAGCTATCATATTGAATATTATACATAATAAAAATGGAATACTCAGATAGTACTCGTAGTACCTATAGATACATTGAAATATAATTTTAAAAAATAGTGATTCATTTTATGATCAATGTAAAATTGTTTTATACTAATTTACATAAACATTTTTCAGTAGATAATTATTAACTTAACACATAAATACTGAAAAACACAACATAAAAATAAATAAAGAATTTTAAAATTTTATTAAAATACAATAATATATTTTCTTACAGTGTACATAGCAAAAATATATCGATGCTGGTACCTACTTAGTCATAATTTAACTATCATAATTTACAATACTTACCTACAATTCATCGGTAGTTTTAACTTTCATTATATTCCAATAATCCAATGCGCACGTCGCATATATATTAGAATAATATATTATATTATAAATCTCACGTCTTGATAAACACAGTTTTTAAACAAACTAATAGTGAAATGAAGCTCTTACCACGCGCTGGCCAACGTTTCACCACAATAGAACAATATGTTTGCACATAAGTACATAAAAAAATATAATATTATAATATTATTATACACACGGGTTATTATTGAAGCTGCAGGCTTGCATACAATATAATATATAATAGCTGATATTTCTAGGCAAAATTATTTTTAGACATTGACTACAATTTAATTTTAATATCGATATAATAAAAACAAATAAATAGTTATAACATTCTGCTTGTGTAGACTGTAGATCAATACGTCGTATGTTTGGTATATTACTCCAAAAGTATAATATAAGAAAGCGGTTAGGTATCAAATTTATTTTTATCGTATCACTATATTGTTGTATTATATGTATGAATATTTTATAAGAGATGTTAGTAGGTACGTAAGAAATAAGTTAAGAAAAACTATAGATAATAAGTAAAACAGTAAAATTCAATAAGTTAAGCAATAGTTAATTATTCACAGAAATAGGTTAAAATAACAATTGTGCAATTCGGTGCCAGTAAACTTTATATTACAGTTAGCATAGTAAGCAAGATATAATAATAAGAAATGTAAATAAATTTGTTTAATAATTTACTAATCGGTTAAAATAACAATTACACAATAATCATAGTATCTATAATTGTAATTTAACGTAGTAATAGAAAAATGTAGAACAATCGATAGTAATTCGATTGTAAGTGTAATATATAAGTGAGATGGCTAAGACAGCAAAGGGAGTCAGTGGTGGTGATCGTGTGACTCGATCACCACCGGACGTCGTGTTCAAACTTCAAATAAAGTATTTTGCGTTATTTTGTGTTTAACTTTATTTTGGTATACGTCCGAGTAATCGGGGTATACGACAATATCTAAGGTGTATTATCATTCGCGTACCACTTATGACTAAAAATTAAACGATCCAAATTTAACAGTTAAATACTTTAGTTTTTAGTTAATACCTACATTTATTTAAAATGATAAGGCTGTAAAATACTACAATATAATTGTTTTTATTTACCTATTAGTTTTTTTTTTTGAAATAAGATAAGATTTAAATAACAATCGTCAATAAGAACAGAATCGAATATTTATTTTTAATTTTCGGTTCTTTCACCGACCATTAGTTGAATTGCACTTGAATAGAAAAAAAGTATTTCAGCAAAAATATTGTGCATTTTATGGGATTAAATGTTTAGAACTAAAATGATTTTAATCATTGGCGTGGTTGAAAATGATTGTTTTAGATACATCATGTTAATATTGTATTATAAAAATATTTTTAAAATTGAATTTTTTTTTTTTATATCGTCAAATATAATTATTGTCATTATTACATTTTTTTTTCATTTCGATCATTTTTTGTGGTTATAAACTAATAAGTTACTAATGATTTAGTAATAACAAACATCAATTAAAAATTCGCTTTGAGCATAAAAGTTAATGCCTTTTTCATTCAGTATCTAAATATAAGTATCTACTTTTAATTGTGTTAAAACATCATTTTCCAATTAATTTTTTAGATTTGTAATCAGTCGCAAATTTTGTATTTTACAATACTATAATTGCGACTAATGGAATCTACATCTCATATTCTATATGAAAGAAACATTGATTAAAATCATTGTCAGTCCTAAATCCTAGGCCTGTAAGTGGGAAAGAAAATGATTGTTTTCTAAACGTTTAACCCCTTCGAATGGATGATAATTTTGTGGCAATAGTTTTTTTGAGGCCGAGTGCAGTTCAACTATTTCCTTTTAGGTAATAAATGTAATTTGACTTTAACGGTTATAAATGCACTAAAATGTAGGTACTGAGTTGTGCTCTAATTTAATAATACGTCTTATATATAAGTATAACAATTAACAAAACTATATATGTATATACATTATAATAGCAATTTTTTTTTTCTTAACGTCAAGGTTAGAAAACAAATATTAATTGTAATAAGACCAATACTACCCCCACCTTTAAAATAAAAAACTTAGTATCATCAAACTAAAAATCGAATTTACTAGAAAAAAGTAAATTTTCCTTCAAATTAATGAAGACTTTTCACGGATTTAAGAAATCGTATCATTAAATAAAATAAATCATATAATAAATACAAACATAAATCGTAATAAAAACAGTACCTACCTATTGGTACTAAAAACAACTTTTACATTTAAATTATTATTTTTCATTCATTTTCAAATTTAATTATAATGTAAACACTTCAATATTAATAGGTATTTTTAAAATCATAATATTTTTGATGAAACATACCAAGAAAAGTTCATTACAAATTATATTATATTATTAAATATAGTTACCCACATACAATAAAAAATATTTATGTTTAATAAAGATAAGAATAAAAAAAAGTGTCCTAATAAACAAATAAAATCTTGTACATGATTATATAAATGATAATTTTACATAATTAATTATAATATAAAAAAAAGTTCTTAAAAGTATATTATATAATAATAATAAAAAATAATCATTTTAAATAATGGATACTTCATAGTTAATTTTATATACAAACCTTCACTTCTGTTTTAAACTAACCAACTATATATTAAAAGCTATACTTTCAAAAAGTTTTGGACTTGCGTGGATTTTATTTTAAAGAAGGTATTCCATAACAGTATCAGTAACAGTCTTGAGAAACTGTTAATTTAATTTAGAGTTTTAGAATAAAATTCTACAACCATACTTTCTTTTCCCAATTTATTTAATATATCTTCTATATTAAGCTACACAGAAATTATGAAAATTATTTAGTTGGTTATAAATCATTTATGCAAACAAAATATAAATATAATTCTAATATTATGAACAATAAATAAAATTAATGGTTTGAACATTTTTCGTAATATATTCATGGATTTCAAATAATTATTATTTAAATTAAATAAATCTTACATTCTTCTCTTTAGTTTGCACTTGAGCTTTCTGAAACTAACTAGGATTCACTGTCTAATCTAGAACTAATGCTAATGCAGTGTGTAGATTCATAAACAATTCATAATATATTATTTAATATAATATAATATAATATAAAATGCCCTATAATTATTAATTATTAATTAATATTTCAGTACAAAATTATTTAAATTATAATATTATCAAAAACTCGCGGTATCGAAGATTATTGTTGTAAAATATACGTGTTTTTATTATCGATAGCGAGTATTAACTTATTATCTCTATAATTTTATTGCAATATTGAATACGATATTATTTCTGTTACAAGTTCAAAACTTTTATCAAAAACATTATTAATGAAAATGTATAAAAATATTATCTAGATTTCAAAAAAGTATAAAAATGCCCATAAAATTGAAAAAATGACCTAAAAATGCTACAAAATACCATAAATCCATAAAAGTGCAAAAAATGCAAAAAAAAGCAAAATAAAAACTATGTATTTGGACTCATATATGACCAAATCATATTTTGTGCTTGAAAAGCTATGTCCTGTAAATCCTAAAAAAAAAAATGCAACATCCTATATACTATCCTAGCCCTAGTAATAATTATTCATTTTTTTTTTTAAATAAAGTAATAATTATATCTTATTTATATTTGTGTTATACTAGTAAACTTGAAGAAATGAGCTACTCATTAACTAACTTCAGTTTGTTTTTTTGTGCTTATCTAGACATCTAGTACTCAATGAAATCAAATTGATTCGGCCTGGACCATAGTTTTAATTTATTACAATTCTAAAAAAGTTACAGATATAACATCCCATATTATAATATATATATTATATTTTAAAGATGATGAATTTATTCTTAATATGTGTTTATTACCTACAACTATAAATATAATTTTTTTTTTTTAGTGACCATGAATATAATTACTCCGTTGGCGAAGGTTATAGAAACATGATAAGTAGTTTCGGGTCTAATGATCTGCAAACACTATTGGGAGCTTTTGGTCAAAATAAAGAGGCCGAAAATCTGAATTCAAAGATCGAACAATTGAATTGTTAAGGACTAAACCAGCTAACATTAATTACTCAGCATATTATATAGCAAAAATATATGAAATTTATCGTTCCTTGCAACATGGTATACCTAGTAATGATATTATGATGCACTGCAGCTTATTACAAACCCAACAACAACAAATACAAATGATATAATCTATGGGTCAAATACAGAACCTACCATAAAGAATGTACCAACCACCACAATATCCTCAACAATCAATTCATATGGCACGGGCTGGATTACCTCAATTTATGCCCAAAATGAAAAGAGGCATAATACAGAACCCACCACAGAGAATAGCTGCTGGCATTTATCAACAAATGCGTATTGTAACACAACTAACACAATATGTAATAGAAATAAGAACAGCGGCCAGTGGAAATAATTCGTACACACCATCTATCGAAACTGTAACCCAAATCAAATTCAAAAGGCTACCATTTTATGAAGTCATTAAGCCAACTCTCTTAACTGGCACGGACAAGATGTACATTACAAAACGTTTCTAGAGGTAGCAATATTTTATGATTATTATTTTATTTTAACTATATTCATAATATCTATTTTATTCAGGTATGAAGAAGCAACATTCAAGGTTAATGTGTCACATCTCGTAGCCACGAATCGTAATTCTTTATTATGTAATATCAAATTAAAAAAAGTAGGTAAATGATAATCGTTTTGGTGTACATTAAATTTCAATTAAAACACTATTATGGGCATGTTAAATTAGAACTTATTGATAGTTATGGGTATAAATAGGATGTACGTATAATTTTGATATCCACAGTATTTAAGTTATTTATTTTCAATACTACGATAGGTTAATTTAATTTTTTGCAAAAATATTTCATTAATTATACTATTACATTGTAATATTATTATTAAAATACATTAAATAATATTTTTTTTTAAATATCGTAAAACAAAAAAAATTTAGATTCTTAGTGGTATGTTTATAGATACATACAACAAGATGTGAACAATTGTTTGAAAAGAAACAATTACTTTACTGGTAATTATCAAATGTAAATATTTGAAGTTGTGATACTTACTCATAAAATATTTATTTAAATTTTCGGTTTTTATTTTTAAATTATAAATAACCACTCTATTAAAATTATCTTTTGAAAAATAATTTGTAAATTTTTCCGATTTTTACAAATTTTATCAAAATTCAAAACGGTTATAAAAGAACATAGTTAATATAGATCTTTGATACTTTTTAATTAATTTAACTAGACCTCGAAATGGGAGCACACGAATTGCGTACCAAAACAGGTAGACAAATTTTTTTGAACGATTTTCATATTTTATTTATATTCTATAAATAGTATTCTATGTCTTATCGGTTTTCGACGTTTTTCTAGACTAGATACTTCTTATCAATATTATAGTATCGGTTTGCATATTTTTCAAGACTTCTAAATATTTGTATTTGATTGGATGAGGAAAATCAAAAATTTGTTAAATTTCGAATGAAAAGTTCGCAAGCGTTGGCGGTACTTTGTAAGTTTGAACTTTATTCTGTTCATGACTTCGAAATACGGAGAAAATAATGAACCATGCTATATACTATGTTGTCTTATAATATAGTGTCACGCTTGTAATCCATCATTACAGGGAAATCAGTATAGTCCATAATATTTTTTTTGAAAATATCGAAAAAATACAAACCACTATAAATGAGTTTTCATACAATAATATTATGTGAAAAATCAATATTTAATTTATTATTATTATTTTTTTTTTAATTTAAAATTATTATCAAAATTAAATATAAATTGGGAAACCACTTATAACTTTAAAAAAAATGTCAAGTAAAAAACTAACAAATACGTAACACGAAATTCGTCCGGGACGCAATTCGTTCAAAAATATTTGTTTACCTGACTTGGTACCCAATTCGTATGCACCTCTCGGTAATTTTAGGAGCTGAAAAAGGTAAAATATGCAGAAAGAAATTGTAAAATATGTAAAAATGTTAAAAATACAAACAAAATTAACCAACTTGATCAAGTCTGTGACAGAACACGGGACACAGGAAGACTTACGTAGTGCAGGTAAACGGAGACTTCCTTAGCTGAGACTTTGTCGGACGAGTGAGTAATGCAATAGTTGGAATATTCTGGCATTGTACCGAACCTCGCACTGTTTACAAACTAGAAGGCGGTAGTCAGAGTATTTTAGCATTGCACTGATTGTCAACCCGTTTGATCCAGGCTTCCCCTAGTTCCCGACAATGTGTTTTCCGGCTTGCCGCAAGCAATATCATTAGAAGAAAACAGTTTTTTAAGAAAATATTAAAAAAGCAGGGAAATTCACGAAATTCGATAAATATGCAAAAAAACAGACGAAAATTGAAAACTATGCGCTTTTTTTCTAAAATTGAATAAGTATGCAAAAAAAAAATGTAATTTTGATTTTTTAATTTAAACTCGTCAATGTATAAAACGGATTTCTAGCTTGGTCTATTTAAATCTCTCTAATTCCACAGTATCGATAGTGTTTACTTTATTAGGAGTAGTGTTAATGTTATTTATTTCTTTAATTTCTTCATACATCCTCCACGTTCCATCAGCTAAAATTTCAATTTCGTTAGTGCAGTATTTAAATAATGGACTTGAAACAACCTCTAAAAAGTAATTTTCTATTTGTATGTCATCATATAAGCAAGGCTTATTGAAAATTGGATACATTCAGGTTGGTTTTTTCTCGTTCATTAAAATAAATATAGTAGCATCGAAACATTGAAGATGACCCAAATAGATAAATTTTGCAGGCATTTTCATTCTTATTCTACCCAATGAGCACACCAAAGAAAACCGATAAGACGTTGTAGCTACATCTGGACCAAAATTTGCTAACTTTTGAATTATATGTTTTTTGTTTCTTCTGCACTCCTTCTACCTTAGTCTTGGAGTTTCTTAATAAGCGTATTTGTGGTTAACTTTTTTACAAGATACATTGAAAAAACGTAATTTTTATCGTCTGGAATCCAATTAATAGGTAGGGCTCAGAGGTTGTAGAAGTAATATATTTTTCTGTATGTTCTGAAGTTATAGAAAACCAAGCTAGAAAGCCGTTCTCCTATTGAAATTACTTGCGGCAAACACACTGTCGGGAACTAGGTTAGGTTAGGTTAGGGTTGACAATCAGTGCAGTGCCGGAATACTCTGACTATTGCCCCATAGATGAACTACTCAGGATTTATTAATTGTTGATGACATTGTAGTGGTTGTTACATTCCTTTTTGAGGGTTCTGTATTTAACTCATAAGTGATATAATCTGACTTAGTTGTTGTTGTTGATCTTACAATAAGCTGCACTTTATAATATCATTACAAGGCATATTATGTTGCAAAAAATATATTTTCGCTATATATTCTGAGTAGTTTATCTATGAGGCAATAGTCGGAGCACTCAACCACTGATTCATTACACTTAAATCCGTTCTAGCTTGGTTTTCTATAAGTTAAGAGCATACAGAAAAATATATTACTTCTACAACCTCCGAGCCCTACCTATTAATTGGATTCCAGACGATAAAAATTACGTTTTTTCGATGTTTCTTGTAAAAAAATTAACCACAAATACGCTTATTAAGAAACTTCAAGACTAAGGTAGAAGGAGTTCAGAAGAAACAAAAACCACATAATTCAAAAGTTAGCGAATTTTGGTCCAGATTTAGCTACAACGTCTCACCGGTTTTTTTTGGTGTGCTCATTGGGTAGAATAAGAATGAAAATGCCTGCAAAATTTATCTATTTGGGTCATCTTCAATGTTTCGATGCTACTATATTTATTTTAATGAACGAGAAAAAACTTACCTGAATGTATCCAATTTTCAATAAGCCTTGCTTGTATGATGACATACAAATAGAAAATTACTTTTTAGACGTTGCTTCAAGTCCATTATTTAAATACTGCACTAACAAAATTGAAATTTTAGCTGATGGAACGTGGAGAATGTATAAAGAAATTAAAGAAATAAAAATATGAACACTACTCCTAATAAATTAAAATCTATTGATAATGTGGATTTAGATAGACCAAGCTAGAAATCAAATCTATACATTGACGAGTTAAAATTTAAAAATAAAAATTTATTTTTTTGCTTACTTGTCAATTTTTGAAAAAAAGTGCATATTTTTCAACTTTCATATGTCTTTTTGTACATTTTTCAAATTTCATGGTATTCTCTGTTTTTTTTTTAAAAAAAATTTTGTTAAAAAAAATGTCTTTTCTAATGAAATTACTTGCGGCAAACACGGTTGGGAACTAGGGGAAGCCAGGGTCGAATGGGTTGACAATTAGTGCAGTGCCGGAATATTCCAACAATTGCATCACTCACTCGTTCGGCAAAGTCTCAGCTAAGGAAATCTCTGCTTATCTCATAGATAAGATGGATGATAATTTCATCCACCGTATTATATATTTATCATATAAATGTATAACAATAAATAATAAAATCACAAAAACAAAATATTACACTGACACTGCTGCAATAAATATATTACTTAGCTATTTATTTAGTTTAAATGTTAGATAAAAGCTGAAATATAGGTTCCTATGGTTGTATAAAAATAATTGTATTTTTTTATTACACATATAATTTGTATTCTTACTAATAAGCAATAGGAAATCTAATTAAGTAAAAAATATGTACAGTTTTCTCAAAAATCACATATCACCCTAAATATTTCTCTGGTAAATCAAAATATTTTAAATGGTTTTTTATTTGTTATTTTTGTATTAACATTATATTATTTTTTTTACCGAAATGTTCCTATAAATTATTATAGATTTCTCTTGAAAAAACTGCATTTAAATTGATTCACCGTGGGATTTATCGGGTGGTAGGTAGTAATATAAAGCATTTGGGATTTCAAGTATTATATAAAATAAATGTATAAGTATTATTTATTACTGTTAACGTCTGTATTTAACTTAAGTAGTCAATACATTTAAGTTATATATGTTTAAAACTAACCTTTGTATTTTTCACATTCCAAAAGAAAAAAGGAAAACACGATTAAATATTAAGTATATTTTAGTATAAATAGTCCAATTTATGATAATTTATGTTCTGTGTTATAACTGTAATAGCTTGTCCAGAATCTATGGAGGTCGGACAAATATTGTACGTATAAGTTCATTATTTGACTGTTCACTATAATGACGAAATTTATTTATGATTTATATTTACTGTAATTTTATAACTAATTTTATGAAACACTTATAGGTACGTCCATACCAGGTTTTTTTTTTAATGCTGTATTAGTGTTTATATTCTTGTTTAAATTTTAATGTTCTTACACTCGTTTGAGATTTTTTTGTAAACCGTTTACTGCTTTTTTTATGAATTAAAAATTATTGAAATATTGAATTTGTATAAATAATTGTTTGATTTGACCAATAAATGCGTTTTCTCTTAGTTCAATAAATAATCTCGATCTTGTGGTAACATTTTCACCTTTCATATGCAATTATTGGTGACCTAGATAATCTAGTTGAAGAGGACATCTCACTTTGGTAAATAGTTTGTGAGTTAAAATCCATAAATAATAAATATACTACTTATAACATGGACATTGCATTTAACACGAATAAACTTTGATCAAGTGCTCATAAGTAGTGTGTATGGAATTTGCGTAGGTACTACAATAATGTGTATAAGTAAGTATCACATTAGAAGTCCAAAGAATATATTTTTTGTAAATTAATAAACGTTATTTAAAATACATGTCAAGTATAATGAAAATTAATAAAGAACACACCGTGGTATTATGATAACTTATTTATTATTAACTATCAAAATTCCATAACGTTACATTAAAATCACTAAGAAAATTATATTATATTTATTAGAATAGCAAAGAATTAATTAGAATGAATTGTACATATTAATAATAATATTTCTTAAATAATAATAAGTTATATTTTAATAGTACTTCACCATTTAATTATTTTGTTCATCACACTTTGTTTCTTTTAAGAAATAATTCCTCGCCAAGTAAATAAATTATAATGCTTAAAGAACTATTTTTTTTTTTATTCGACCCATTTTACACGTACCTAATTTACGAAGGATTTTATCTATTTTTTTTTCTATTTTTATTACCTATTGCAATTGCAACGCTAGAAACGGCTGCCGTGACTCTGAATTTAATATAAATTTCCATAAAAATGTTCACTCTTTTTAATTTATAACTTATTTTTTACACGTTATGCACAATATTTTTGATGTTTTGAAATTTACTAGGAGTTAATTGATGTAATAGAAAATTAGTTATGTGGTATGTTCGTAGGTATAACAATTTTTTTTACCAGCTCTTTAGTATGCTGATTTATAAAATGTTATTTTGTTATCACCTCACATTTTGTTAAAAATCAAAGTTTTTAGTCGTTGATATTTTTCGATGTAACGAATCGGAGAAATAGTAGTAATCGTCAAAACAATCGGGAAACCGGAATAAGAAATATGAAAAATATATAGGTACTATTAAATAGTTGTAGGTTTACCTAACCCACAGATATGTTAGTTGATTTAACATTTTATAATTATTTTAATAAGCAAACAAAAATATTTTTACTATACCTATAGATAACCATAAACCATGTTTGAATAAAATGCGTCTTTTAAAATTTTAATAACACTGCATGCATAAATTAAATAATAAATAAATATATCATGTGATTAATTATTTATTAATGCTTATTGCTTAATGTTTAAATACTATTATTATTTTGAAAATTGATTAAACAAGTTTTTAATATATATTTTCCAAATGAAGTTTTTTGCTACGCTGAGTCTTATTTGATTCGTAAAATCAACCACCTTCAAATCTTACATGTTATAAAAATTTGTTAAAAATAAAAACTTAGTAAAAATTTGAACAGAACACGCATTGGTTATAATTTATCCTTGATTGATTTATAAAAAAACCTCCCATACTGTACACATTTATTTTGTACTATTGAAAAAGTAGTTAATATTATTTTAATTACCCGAAACAATCATATAAATTAATACTAAAAAATGACATCAATGATTACTATAATGAAATCCTTTTACTATATTTTATAAAGTGGTCAATATTATAATTATAATTTATTATAGTAATATGTATATTTTCCAGATTCCTATTATTTTGGTTATATTTATATTTCAAAAAAAAATAAATTTATGTGATCTTCTTTTACATAAACCAGTGTAGTTTTAGGTAATACTCTTTTATAATATTCATATTAGACAATCCTAACGTACACAATACACATACCTATCTATCATTAGGTTAGATTCATTAATTGTAATTTTGTTATAATAACATATAATTTGTATTTTTTAATTCAAAGAGTGCAGTGTAGTACTATACTACTAAATGTAGTATTTTACTATACGAATATTATTATTTCCAACTATTTTTTTTTTGTAAAACGATTTTTGTAACTGTATATATTTTTTGTAATTGTTAAACAATTTTACGTTTTTTAAAATTCTATTTATCATAAATTTATATATTATAAAATAAAAATGTTAATAAATACATTTTTTGAGCATTTTAAATATTTTAGAATTTTTAGTGTTTTTAAGTCCCTCGCAGTATAATATTAATTTTTTTATTTATATACATAAACATTAGGTATACCATAAAGTAATAAATTGAAAAATTTTAAAATTTTCTGATACAACAGACTTTAAATTAAATTGTTCAACGTAATACTTATTGTTATGATGTAAATCATAAGTGATCACAGTTATATATTAATAGACTGTACCTATATTTTACACAAACTACAAATCCTATAAAAAATACTATTAATCAAAGTGCAAGAACCAGGAAGTTATACTAATCACCTATTTTATGTAAAAAAAACTCTTAAGCCTAGAAGTGTTACATTATAATATATATTACACAAATATATTTATTATTAATTTTTATTTTTTTTTTTTTTGTAAGTAAGAAAAATGGCACAAAAACAAATTTTTATTAGCTATTTTACATAACAATTTTTGATTTTGCCTTCTGCTTTTATTTTTGGATATATTTCAATCTATTTTTTTTTTAGAAAAATATCTTCTTACCAATTTCCGGTATTTTAAACTAAATAAAACCAGCTATGAGATTATTGTAGAAGACACGAGATGACTAAGTACGGCTGCTATAGATAAGCTATAGTATTGTATGTTTATATATGTCGCATCCACACTGTGTAATAGTATTTTTCATGAAATAGATATCCATTTCATGAATTACGATCATATTGTGTAAGTCAAAATTAAATTCATGAAATGTATGTATAATTTATTCATTGCATGAAATGGAAATGCTTATTTTACATTTTGTGTAATATTATTAATTATACACGTGAATAATTATAATTATACAAGAACATACTAATACGTTATTCACATTTTTCTATAATTTATATTAAAAATGGGTACCTATACACAAGAATAGGTATTGGCATATATATTGATACGGTAAATTAACTTAGTATGACAAAATAAAAATTAATTTTTAATTTTTATTGTTATTTTGTTTGCATAACTTGAAAAATATATAAATTGTCCTTGAACAGCTAATTAAATTTTTTTGGTCATGGGAAATGATTTAGTTTACTGAAATTTATACATGGTATCTCAAGTCTTAATAATAACGATTATAATGATTAGATGGTTTGGGAAACATCGGCTTCACATCATCTCGCTTTTCGGGAAACACAACTTGAGTCTGTTTAGCAGTTTTATGATCTTTGAAGGACGACGATGATGATAATGATTGACGATCTTAACTCCGCCAAAATAAAAAAATAGATAAAATTAGCCAACTACAACGTTCTGATTGCAATTTCATATTCTCCTCATCGATACCAATATTTTCATCTCGGTTAAGAATTGGGCACCGACTTGTATGTTATTTTAAATAACACTTAACATTCGTCCGTCGTCGATCGCGTATTTCTATAACTGTGGCTGGACTTTTGCGAGCTACTGACATTTGTCCGAGCCGACTAACCGCGTTCTGATTGTATTATCATATTCTCCTCGTCAATACCGACATTTTCATATCGGTTAAGAATTGGGGACGAACTTGTTAGTATTTTTAAAATAATACTAAACACACGGCCGTCGTCGATCGCATATTTCTATAACATGAGGCCTTTCTTTCGTAAGGTCCCTACATTTTTCCTTTTCTAGCATAATTTATGTATAATAAACGGCTATCAGGACTAATAAGGTTTTACTGTATATACTACCTATATATATTTATTAAAAATAACCATGGATGAAAATGTACGCTTACATTTAAGTGTAAGTATATAATATATATAGATGTTTTAATAATATGTTCGCTGTATTAGATTTGAGATAAAAATATATTATAATTATTATTTATCACATAAGTAGTTAAATCTTATAGTTTAAATTTAATATATTAAAGAAAACTGCATACTATTTATATTTATGTAACACTGGAATTTTACTTTATTTATGTATAAATGTTATATTGTATAGGTACTTTTAGTATAATAATAGATTTTATTTTACTTTTTTAGTGTAGTATCACACACGAAAGCCTTAAATTAATGTATGCTTGACATTTAGATACCTATGAATAATATTCGAGTATAACTTAATGAAATGGTAATCAAATTTTAATGTTAGTATTAAATATTAAATACATTTACATAATCTGATATAATATATTATAATAAATACGATATTATGAATTGTTTATCAAAAAATCTACGCATTGCAATATCATAAATTCTAGAGCAGACAGTGAACCCCCGGTAGCTTCAAAAAGCTCAAGTGCAAACTATGAGATGAATGTAAGATTTATTTAATTTAAATCATAATTATTTGAAATCCATGAATATATTACGAATAATATTCAAACTATTAACTTTGTTTTTTTCCATTATATTATAAAATTCTATTTATATTTTGTTTGCATTAACGATTTATTATACATTTATACTATAATGTTTTTAGTTACTAAATTATTTTCATGATATCTGTGTAGTTTAATGTAAAAGAAATATTAAATAAATCGGTAAAAGGAATTATGGTTGTAGAATTTTACTCAAAAAACTTTAAATTAAATGAACAGTGTCGCAAAACTGTTACTAATACTGTTATTGAATACCTTCTTCAAAATAAAATTCACGCATGTCCAAAACTTTTTGAAAGTAAAGCTATTAATATAGTTAGTTATTTTAAACCTAAAATGAAGGTTTGTAGATATATATACAATTAACTATGAAGTACATATCCATTATTTAAAAAATTATTATTTTTATTATTATTATTATATAATATACTTTTTTTTTCATTTTTATAATCATGTACAAGATGTTTATTTATTTATTAGGAAACTCATTTTTTTTTTGTCTTTATTAAACATAACGATTTTGTATTGTATTTAACTATTAAATAATATAATATAATTTGTAATGAACTTTATTTTGTAAGTTTAATCAAAATTATTTCGATTTAAAAAAATACTTATTAATATTAAATTGTTTACATTATAATTAAATTTAATAAATGAATGGAAAATATTAATTTAAATGTAAAAGTTGTTGTTATTAGTACCTATGAGGTACTGATTTTATTACGATTTATATTTTTATTTATTATATGACTTCTTTTACTTAATGAAACAATTTCTTAAATTCTTGAAAATTCATCACATTATTTTGAAGGAAAATTTACTTTTTTTTAATAATTACATTCGATTTTTAGTTTAAAAATAGGTACCTACCTACTAAGTTTTTTTATTTTAAAGGTGAAGTATAGTATTTATCTATTTGATCTTATTACAATTAATATTTGTGTCTATTATATAATTTCTTATAATGAAAGATATAATTTCATAAAAAAATGATATTGCAAATACATTAACTTTAAGCTCAAAGCAAATTACTAATCTAAAATTTTTAATTGATGTTTGTTATTAGTTTATAATTACAAAAAAGTGATCGAAATGAAAAAAATGTAAAAATGAAAATAATTAGGTACCTATATTTGACGATTAAAAAAAAAAATTTTAATTTAAAAAATAGGTAGGTATATTTATAACATAATAATTTTTTTAATTTTAAAAATATATTCATAATGTTATATTAACGTGGTGTATGTATCAAACTATCATTATTAACCACGCCAATGATTAAAATCATTGTCAGTTCTAAGCCTGTAAGTTGGAAAGGAAATGAGTGTTTTCTAAACATTTAACCCCTTCAAATGCATTATATTTTTGTAAAAATACTTATTTTTCTTAAAATACGTATAGCTTATTCTAATATAAGTGTATTAGTTCTTATTTCGCAATAATCTATGACCTAACTATAATAATTGATAACGTGAAAAAGCTCGACTAGTTGCCCTTTAAGTGAATCAAATGTAAAACACGCAAAGCGGTTACTACCTATATTTAATTGTTTATCTCGGTTGTTTTTCGAAGACACATATACCTATATATTATATATTATAGTATGACTGCCCTGGTAGTCGGCATATACGTATTATTTTACTGTTTGTACTTATTCAATTGTAAACTTTTGTAGAAAGAAAAATAATACAAGCAGGCAATAAATTAAGTAGATATTTTTAAAAATCGTTTTTATTACTTTTAATACTATTTCGCTAAAGCGTCTCGTCGTCGACATAATTAAATTTTATCGGTAAAAACTTCGCGTTTCGATTGAACCGAATTAACGGCCGTTCGTCCGCGCCTTATGAAAATAACTAAACACCAGCTATAAGTATCTATAGTTATTGTATAGCTAATAACTATACATATATAATCCATGCTATTATGCTATTATTATTTAAAAAGGAGAATTTGTATTTTCCATTTCTTCGAAAGCGGGAGACGAATAATTTGTATAATCCACGCTCTGGCCCGTCATTCTTATCAAGTTAATAATATAATATTAAAGGAGAAAACCTGGGGGCGCGACAGTAAAAAAGACAAATTTATTCAGCACGGGAATCGAAAAACATACTACCATATTGCTGTACATTGATTATAAATGATTATAATGATTTTAGTTTTTAGTTTTTTTTTAAGGGTTCAAAGTTTTAATTTTATATCAGTTTCGACACGCTCGCAGCATTAGAAATAATACCCACATAGCATTTTCCAATTTTAAAACTTCAATAAACGCTGAGGTTGAGTTGAGTATTAAAGATTCAAAAAATAAGATTTAATAAAATTAGATTAAGTGTTGAATTTAAACATTTAAATTAAAATAAATTCTTAATACAATGCAAACACTTAATTTAGTTTAAATTATAAGTATTCAAAAGTTAATTTCTATGCAATACTGAATAAACATACAATGAAAAATATTTAAAAAACGTAACATAACTTAGGTATGTTTATTAAGTCTTAATCTATAAATATTTAATATAGGCTACCAAGTTAAGACTGTATACCTACACATTAAACCAAAATTGAGCTGTAAATACATTTATTAAGTAGGTACTCAATACAAATTTATTCACATTATTATACTTGCAGAATAATGATTATACATATTATAACCATATCTTATCTAATGAATTATTTATCCTATACCTACGGTTTTTTATAATAATATATAGATAGGTTCATCCTTTCTTTTAATTTTCTATAGGTACTTCTTATATTATTATGTATTAAGACGATAATATCAGGCACAATCATAATATTATAACGTGTCTTGTTTTTTTTTCACAAAACCGGCAATAATATTCATATTTGTATACACGACTACACGAGTATATATTATGTATATACTACTATAGCTGCTGCAGAATGCAGTTATATTAGTAGCAATGGCTCAACAGTCAATAACATTTAACCATGATTATTAGTATATCTTAAAAATTATAACATATCATAGTACGCCTATTAAACCCATCGTATTATAAGGCTATCGCGCCAATGGACACTATAATAATATATCTGTACCTACGTGTGCCGTGTACTCTGAAGTGATGAGCGATGGCTTCGACAAATCGGTAGATTTAATTACGACAGAGTTTTATAGTTTATAACGTTGTTTCCCGTATTATTTTTAAAGATTCTAGTTCAATTTAACACCGCATTACCGCGATAAGTTGCATGAATCACGTAGTATATTAATTACCAGTGTATGGACTTGGGAAAGCCCATTTTATCAGATTAATATGAAAACATAATGTCATAATACTTTATCAACACTATTTGAAATACCTACTCATAGTTTTCGTTTTCCGATTTCCGTTGTAAAATTATTTTTAATTTCGAAAACATCGCTTATTCGTCAGGTTACATAAATAAATAACATAAATAGGTAAGTGTATAATATCTACGTAATAATAAGCTACAAAGTACTTTTTGATTCATAGAATTATAGTTTTAATTAATATATATCCATTTAACTGTAGATATAGTCATCCTAGATATATGTATTAAATAACACGCTCAAATAGTAGATTAATTTTTAATATAATGTATAGTATAGTACTTATATAATATATTATTATTTATAGTTATTAATTATTATATACCCCAAATAAAATGTGGTATATTATTCATTTTTTAGATGAAAATACCGTTGAAACTGTATCAAGTAAATGGTATTCAAAAAATAAATGTGCTTAGCCAAACAATTTTTATTAAGATTATCGTAAAACGATATGTATACACATGTAGTATATATATATAGAAAGTATATAAAATGCTGCAGTTTATATGATGTATCTTATTGGTTTTGTTGCAGATTGTGTTGCATGATGTATTTAATTTTATCTAGATTTTAATAAATTTGATATTACACCATATATTGTATAATCCGAGTCATACTATATAAATATATAATACATAGTAATAAATTGTATATTATATTCTGTTAGGTATAACTATACATAAAAAATAATGTTAGGTTATATTTATATTTAATATTATCTTACAATAATAACGTGCCATTGTTGCGTATAAAAACTGGCCTCGGTAGTACCAAATACATTGCAGTCAGTAATGGGCAAATTACTTGAAGAAATTAACTTAGAGGATGTTGAAACACTTTAAAATGATTATAACTTCTTAAAAATAACAATATCAATGAAAGGATACGTGGGGCCCTGGATAATAATTTTATCTTTAAATTTTATAATAAATTTCACTCTAATAACAACACTTTAACAGCATACTTTTGAAAATGGTGAACAAAAATTTACTGTTGTAGTAAGCCGCCGGAGTCGTCTCACTATTTTTCTTTTCTATTTTAACTTATCTACATGTACTACAATGTCCTTCGCTTTTAAATATTTTATTAGCATACTCGTAGCGATACGCAATTAATTCTGATGGCAATTCCAAGAATCAAAGCGTATGGGAAAACACAGTCACAAACGACTTTTATTTAACACTTTTGACAATCAAGCCATGCACATAATTCATAGATGCGCACGCCTTGATTTAATAGCAACAACAAGTCCAATCCAGTGTCAAGTGTCTTGGGCGCAAAACACTTTTGCAGCTACGATGACAACATTCTATAACACACCTTTTTGTCCATTTCCTAGTCTCTATCATGTACAACCAGGGGGTACAGAGAACCATATAAATACAGGTCTCTGTCCGTCTTAAAATTTAGAATTAGTTTCACATTCGCATAGAGCTAGTCTATGTCCGAATTGCTAAGATTAACTTTTTCTCGGGCAGCTACTTAACGTGCTGTCCTCAAATTCTTATACACTTGTTTTTATTGTAACAAATATAAACTTTAATTTTAATAAACTCTTGTATTAACATTGTGTCTTTGTCTCACTTTTAAAAACCGTAATCTTTTCCCAACAACTTGATCCAACTGCAGATGTCAAGCACTCATTTATAAACGATAGTGAGAGATCACTACACGTTTTTGGTGTCAGGTGTGGGGTCACCTGAAAGAAGAATTTTGGTATCCAACCCAAAATCAAGTACATCAGCGGACCTCGAGTGTGTCAACATCAGGATCAACGGAAGGAGATCACGGATAAGTTGCGACAAGTCAACAAATCGAGCCTAGCAGCGAAGCGAGCCGCAGCGCAGTTTTCAAAGCAGGACAACCACAGGGCCAGACAAACAATGAACACTTTGTAAGTTGCCGTTAAGCAAATAAATTCTTTAGTATATGTCTGAGAGTCCTAATCGGTGTTGGGAAATAATTAAATACAACCCACAAACTTTACGAACAACCATCATGAGTGTAACTTTAGGAATTGAATCTGCAATACGCATGATTCCGACCTTTACGGGGGGATCTGAGACAGATTTAGCGTCATATATACTTGAATGTAATTATATAATGGAAAACGTCCACGAAACTCTTAAACCTATGATTTTCAAACGAATGTTAACAAGTTTAAAGGGGGAAGCTTTTCAAGCAGTACGCTATCGCAGTATTCCGGATTGGCCCGCACTCGAAGCCCACCTTCGGAAAGTATTCGGGGCAACGCACTCAATCGGTTTTTTACAAACAAATCTATACAATATTAAACAAAAATACGACGAAGATATTAAAAGCTTCGCCGCACGCACCGAAAAATGTTACCACGATTTGGTAAGCGCACTAACGGTAGGGCTAAATAAAAATGACGCCGCCGCAGTCGCGAACACGCATAAATCGGGAGCGCGCAATGCATTTATTAACGGGGACACAACCCGCAATTCGAAGTCTGTTACGAGCGCGAAACGTTCTTACTCTCGAAGAAGCTATTACGCTTGCTGTCGAAGAAGAGGAGGACATAAGAAATTTAAATAGACGCTTTAACACGAATAAAAATAACGGGAAAAATAACGCGAATAAAAAAATATTAAATGTAATAAATGTAATAAAATGGGGGCACTATGCAAACGAGTGTCGTAGTAACGCGAGCACATCGGGCAGCACAGGTTTTAGAAATCCCATAAGTAATCGCGACGAAAAACCCGTTGTAGTAAAAAAAGAATATCAAGGACAGGTTAGGTTCTGCACATACTGTAAAAAAAATAACCACACTGTTAAGGATTGTAGAAAACGTAGGTATAACGAAGAAAAAAATAATAGCACTAGTAGCAACGAGAATGAAAACGAAAATTCCACTACTAGTCAATTGAATCGAACCGTCAGTGAAATAAAACGAAATCACGTAAGAGTAGTTACTAATTTCGAGGAGGAACACATAATCTGTAGTTCACATAATTTCGATCCACAGTATATTAAATTATTAATCGATTCAGGTGCAGAAATGAATCTCATTAAACTCTCCGCATTAAACGGACAGGTAGTTATCAATGAATACGAAAAACGAACTATCAAAGGTATCAATGAAACACCTATTTTTACGATCGGGACTATAGTGACGACTATGCAAATTAGCGAAGTAGGCGTCCTTGTAAAATTCGACGTCGTGTTCGACGATTTTCCAATAAACGAATCAGGTATAATCGGGCGAAATTTCTTAAAACAAAACAAAGTCATTATGGACTATAATAAAAATACGTTAACCATACCCGAACAAACCGGTTTAAAAGATATTATATTACCACCGCGAAGTAACTGTGTACTTCTAATTAAAAACGACGAAAATATTAAACATGACGCGATAACTATAAAAAAACAAGACGTCAACGAAAACGTTATTATAGCAAATAGCATCAGTCCGGTTAGCACTAATACAATAATAAGCAATATAATAAATATTTCGGAGGAACCTTTTATTATCGACGAGCTAACCACACGACATATTGAATGGGAACCGTATTATGAAACCGTACTTAAAGCATCCTTTGCAGATAACGACCAAACGGATCGCATAACGAAATTAAAAAACGAACTTAACACGAACGATTTAAACAAAGAGGAGCGCGATAATATTTTAGAACTCTGTTGTAATTACGCGGACCTGTTTTACTTGCCCGGCGATTATTTAAGTGCCACAGAGGTAGTGACACATACAATAAACACGCCGCGATGCGCAAAACCTATTAACATACGTCCGTATCGTTCACCTTGGGCGTACCAAGAAGAAATCGAAAAACAAGTTACGGAAATGAAAAATAGTAATATAATACGCGATTCTAAATCACCATTTAACTTTCCATTAGTAGTAGTAAAGAAAAAGAATTTAGATTCGGCAGGGAAACCCAAGTTACGAATTTGTGTAGATTTCCGAAAACTTAACGAAGTCACCGAGAACGAAGCATACGGATTGCCGAACTTGCTCGAAATTCTCGAATCTCTGGGGTCGTCTAAATATTTTAGTACTCTAGATTTAGCTTCCGGATATCACCAAATTAATATTGAACCATCTGATGTGCATAAAACTGCTTTTTTCCACTAAATCGGGTCACTACGAATATTTACGTATGCCATTTGGACTAAGTTCAGCACCCGCTACTTTTACTCGCGCGATGAAATCCGTTCTTATGGGTCTAGAGGAAATGTGTACAGCGTATCTTGACGATATCGTCGTACATGGGTCCAGTCTAAACGACCACCAAAACAAACTCGAACAGGTTTTCAATCGACTGCGCGTGCATAGATTAAAATTACAACCTCAAAAGTGTTCTTTCTTACGGAAAGAAGTTATCTATTTGGGACATGTAATTAACGAAAACGGGGTGTCACCAGATCCTAACAAATTAAAATGCATTAAAGATTATCCCAAGCTTAAAAACGCGAAAGATATAAAATCTTTTCTAGGACTACTAAATTACTATAGACGTTTCGTCGACAATTTTGCGAAAATAGCAAAACCACTAACTTACTTACTTAAAAAAGACGTACCATTTACATGGACTGACAATTGCGAACATAGTTTCCAAGAACTTAAAAAGGCTTTAATGAACCCGCCATTGCTAGTCTATCCAGACTGGGAAGCAGGGAAATTTAACTTGTGTACTGACGCTTCACAATATGCCATAGGAGCCGTACTTTCTCAAGGGGACGTACCTAATGACCAACCTATAGCTTACGCGAGTAGAACACTAAACAAAGCCGAAAATAACTATAGCGTTATTCAAAAAGAATTGTTAGCCATCGTATGGGCCGTGAAATATTTTAGACCATATCTCTATGGCCGACACTTTACCATAATCACCGACCATCGACCTTTAACATACCTGTTTGGTATTAAAGACGCATCGTCTCAATTAATGCGCTGGCGATTACAGTTGGCTGATTACGACTATACTATAAAATACAGGGCAGGACCGGAACATTCAAACGCGGACTGTTTATCGCGTATCCGAGTAATACAAACCGATCAAACAGTAGATAATAAAACATTCGGAGAATTTCGAACCGCGGAAGACAAACCGATTTTAATTCGAAAATTGTAGAGGTTAACGACAGCATTAGCAAGGCCATTGAAAGTGAAACCACAATTATACCGATACCGGGGGACAAAAAAATAACCCATTCCGGTAAGAGGTATCGTAGAGAATGTCAATCCTAATAAAATACAATTCTCGGACGAAAACCGGTTTTGTGTAATTTCCGATACGTTGCCTCTGATGATTTTCTATAATATGCTAAAAACACATAACACGCCTCTTGAACCAGAGGGCGTGTACCAAGCAATAGTAGACATTAAAACGTATTGTATTAACAACGACATAACCGCCTTTTCAACCATTAAATTAGACGGTCAGTCCTCTTAACAAATTATGCACGAATCAGAACGATGTTCAGATATATCTTTAAAGGTACAAACATCGTAGTTAAAATATATAGTGGTAGACAGTATACAGAAGAAGAAAAACAACAAATAATTTACGAGCATCATGATTCGCCGCTAGGGGGTCACGCAGGAGTATCGCGTACCGTAAAGCGACTCCAAATAAACCATAACTGGCGTAATATTAAAAAAAGACGTAAAACGATATATTAAAAATTGTGAGCTTTGTCAGAAAAATAAATCCCATAATAAAACAAAACAACCGATGTTAATTACCAGCACAGTAGTAAAACCGTTCGAACGCATTTGCCTAGATATAGTAGGACCATTACCAAAAACTTTATTAGGAAATATGTATATACTAACACTACAAGATGAGTTATCTCGTTACGCGTTAGCCATAGCATTATCGTCTACGGACGCACCTACTGTAGCACAAGCATTTGTCGAATGTTACGTATGCACATATGGTATTCCAAAGTCGATTCTAACCGATTGTGGAACCAACTTTCTATCCGATGTTTTTAAGGGCATGTGTAAACTACTAGACATTAAAAAGGTACAGACAACTGCTTGGCATCCACAAAACAAACGGTTTTCTCGAACGTAGTCATAAAACGTTAAAAACGTATCTACGAAGTTTTGTCGATAAAGATAGCAACTGGGATAAATTGTTATGTTACGCAACTTTTTGCTATAATACAACTGTTCACACTTCAACTAATTTTACGCCTTACGAACTTGTGTTCGGTACTAAACCAAATATTCCATCAGCCTTTAATAAAGACCCAGAACCACAATACAATTACGATAACTATGTATTCGATCTTAAACGTATGATGCAGGAAGCTCATAAAATAGCTAGGGACAATTTAATTAAGAAAAAAGAAACAAACAAAACTTACTATGACAAATCTCTAAACGAAATTGAACTTCACGTAGGTGACAAAGTACTTATTAGAGAACATAATAAGAAAAACGTGCTAAGCTTTAATTGGCAAGGGCCATACGAAGTGTTACTAGTACATGACAACGAAAACATAACAATACAAAAGGTAGACGCGAGTATCGTATTCATAAAAATAATGTTAAACGGTATTACGACGATGAACAAAGTTCAAGTCAATAAGTCTAATCTATATTAACAATCATTTAGTTTTCAGTTTTTTTTTTTTTCTACTTTTCTATCCGCTACAATTTTTTTTTCTTTTATTTTCTGTTTTAGAATTAAAAAACATATTTTCCTAAAGGAACTTAGCGCCGTAATAGGACGCGAACAGCACAACGCTGATGTTTTAGTTCACGACGAAATACCAAATGTTTATTAAAACATATCGATCTAGCGAACAAAAATTTACTTCAAACTTTTTCAGCTGAAGAAATTTTAAACATAACTAGAACACTAAACCATTTTACACACGACATGACAAAAAGCCAACGTCCACTTACAAAACCTTTTTGTCATTACTTGAAAACTTATATAGACAATGCCGAAGACACAACAGACATATTTGACTATGTTAGACTTACGTTTCTGTAATGTAGTCTTGTTCTAAACCTCTCAATCTGTTTCCTTCTGTCTATTATTTTCATTTAATTTTCTATTTCTACTTCATTTTATTTTTATTATTATTTTTTTTTGTGTGTTTGTTTTTTTTTGACATAAGTATTTTTTCTTTGTGTGGATAATGAATTATAGTATTCAATACGCAGTCATGGATTTCGAGTTTACGAATCTAGGGCGCGACAACTTAATTCTTATATCAGGAGCATTAATGGGTCGACACTCGCCAGGTCTAGTAACGAAACTGGAAGGGCGCGCGTTGCTACTAAAAGAAAATAGAGCGGTTACGCCAAAAGAATGGAAAGACATGGTTCACCATTTAGTAAGAATTTTCAAAGACAAACCCAAAACATTGTACCCAGTACTTGCCCAGATATATGACTCGGACCACTCAACTGAAACTAACTTAACCAAAACAAATACTTAACTTAATAAAAAATTACGATGTGATCGTACTATGGGAGGGTAGTACAGACATCAAAATACTTGACGCTTTAGGGGCACCGCACATCGCTCTTTCAATGAGGGGATGGGACGTTGACTCCAACGGAAAATTTTACTTACAACTACTGTACGGAAAAACAATTATAGTTTCCCATTATATCGGGAGATATAACAAAAAACGGTCGTGCGCTGTGTCTAACAGAAGCACACGGTCTAACTTGTGGAGGGGATCATGGGTGCATAGAAGCACATAACCCCGTAACCGATGTAATTTGGTCTGGATGCCTGTTTAGATATCTACGACTTAGATATAGTGTCCAGATAGATGACGCCATCAGTGGTTAAATTTCCTTTATATAATATACGTATTCATTATTTTATTAAGCCAACTCAGCTTATATTGGCATTTATTTTTATGGAAATGGGTATATATTTTTTATTATTTTTGGGTTTTATTTTACTTAAATACAATTTTATTTAATATTTTTACTTTTTGGAATATATATATTATATATAAATACAACTTTCTTTTAGTAATAACTGATATTAGGTAGTTCATAACAATTTACTTTAACAATATAGTAATGAATAATCAGTTTTATTAATTTCATAAACAACTTTCAGACTAATAATGTTAATGATACCGTTCACGTCGGGAACATTAAGATTCACAGACGAACATTTAACTCAACATTCCGGTATCTACTACGAAAATCGCGGACCGTTGAAACTTATAACCTCTCAATGGGACCTTACTGCATATATTAGTCTCACTAAATATAACGAACAATTTGACTACATAAATACTATGATTGAAAAAACAAAAGTATTATGTGTTACACATATGCATAACCAGTAACAGATAACTTTAACTGTAACGGTCTACTTACTGTAACCGATGACATAATTAACAATTTACAACATCAAAAGACACAAGTTTTAGATTCTATAGGACACGTAATTAGTAAACGTAATGCTCTTCTTAAATTCGCAGCAAAAGCAGCTAGGTTAATTTATGGAATATGTAACTTAGAATGCATAAAAAAGTTTAACTTTAACATAGGAGTAGCACAAAATACCTCACAATCTAAATTGATTAAAGAACAAATTAAAGTGGTTCAACTAAACCATGATATAGGAACAAACAAATATGTTAATATGTCATTAGAAATAAACGAATTAACAAATATTACAGATGAACAACAGGTTAAAAACTACTTAACAAAAACATTTTATACAAGTTAATCTATTAATTACAAAACATATATTGGAAACAAATACGTTACTAGAAATAATACATCAAGCAAAGATAGGAGTTATTCACCCAAGTTTAATAACTCCACAGGAGTTATTAGAACACGTTAAAGATATTAAAGTATCATTACCAGGGGGAACTGATTACCCACTGACTTAATCATAACTAACATTTATGAACTGGTGAAACTCTCAGATATTGCTATTTATTATGCTAACGACAACCTAGTTTTATAATTTCTTTACCTTTAATTTATCAAAATGATTTTTTTTATATAATTTAATACCTGTACCAGTATGTACTGGCAACGATTGCGTTTATATAAAACCTATTAATAAGTATCTAGCTATAAGTAAGTCTAAAGAACATTATGCAACCTATGATGAATTTACTATACTCATTGTAAACACGCTAGAGACTTCCTATTATGTCCTGAAATTAATCCTTTACACCTCCTCGTAACATTAGACCCACATGCGAAGTATTACTATTACAGGATCCACCAAAAGTTCCAACCAATTGTGAAGTAATGCATGTTCAAATCGGTACAACTATCTTTCATAAAAAAAGATTCAAAAATGAATGGATATACGTAACCAACTATGACGTGTTATTCGTTACCTGTGATGAAGACAAAGAATCAACAAGCCATACAATCGAAGGAGTAGGAGTATACACTTAAACGAAACTTGCAAAGGTTTCGCCACAAGAGACATATTATTACCAGGAAAAATTGATTACAGATCTGAATACGCAGATTTTAATCCAAAATCAATAATAGATCGTAACCAATATTCACCACGAACAGAGACTAACGGTTTAATGAAAGACTATCATGTAAAAACAAATAACATGGACGACTTACACTTAGTGTCTAACTCAAAAAATCAATTGGACAGTCAAAGCAAAATCAACATAGAAATCAAGGAAATTCAAGACTACAACAAATGTTTAACTATGCATATATATAACCATAGTTTTGTCGCTATAATTATGACACTGATGATAATACACAGCATAAAGACGAAATTAACGGAAAAATGCAAAACCCAATTTTCAGAACATACTCAAGAAGAAAGCCAAGAGCTTAATCCACCAGTAACAAGAAATCAAAACGAAGACATAATTGAATTTCCACTTAGCAAGAAATAGCCGGAGCCCGGCCCCACTATGCAAATTTACAACCTTACGGTTTTAAGTAAGAAAGTCGGGGACTTCCAGCTTCGAGGGAGGAATGTAGTAAGCCGCCGGAGTCGTCTCACTATTTTTCTTTTCTATTTTAACTTATCTACATGTACTACAATGTCCTTCGCTTTTAAATATTTTATTAGCATACTCGTAGCGATAACAATTAATTAATTCGATGGCAATTTCCAAGAATCAAAGCGTATGGGAAAACACAGTCACAAACGACTTTTATTTAACACTTTTGACAATCAAGCCATGCACATAATTCATAGATGCGCACGCCTTGATTTAATAGCACAACAACAAGTCCAATCCAGTGTCAAGTGTCTTGGCGCAAAACCACTTTTGCAGCTACGATGACAACATTCTATAACACACCTTTTTGTCCATTTCCTAGTCTCTATCATGTACAACCAGGGGGTACAGAGAACCATATAAATACAGGTCTCTGTCCGTCTTAAAATTTAGAATAGTTTCACATTCGCATAGAGCTAGTCTATGTCCGAATTGCTAAGATTAACTTTTTCTCGGGCAGCTACTTAACGTGCTGTCCTCAAATTCTTATACACTTGTTTTTATGTGTAAAAATTAAACTTTAATTTTAATAAACTCTTGTATTAACATTGTGTCTTTGTCTCACTTTTAAAAACCGTAATCTTTTCCCAACAACTTGATCCAACTGCAGATGTCAAGCACTCATTTATAAACGATAGTGAGAGATCACTACACTGTCAATAACATAAGATTTCAAGAAAAAAAAATAATGGCAGGAGAATTAGTTAAGACGATCCAACATAAACCAAGTAAAACAAATATAGTATTAACGTATTAATGTGATTTATGATTAAATTATAACAGCACATAACAAATATTTTAAGTATTCCAATTTTAAATCCCTCTAATTTTGTTTCAACTCTAAATTTAAGCCATATCGATTTAGCAAAAAGACTTATCAAACTAAAACAGTATTTTTTAAACAAAATTGATCCTATACCTTAACTATAGAAACATTTATCGATTAAATTAAAGATTTTTCTTCTAAAAGGTCTACAATTAAACAACTTGCTAATGATGATAATCAGAAAAAAATTATTACAATATGACGATAATGAGAAAAAAATTGATGAAAACAAAAATAAATGTAAAGATTGTATTTATGTTGTTTTCAAGTTTTACAAATCTACAATTTAAATTCCATAACATATATATCAAGTTTATTTTTAGCGTATAAATTTATCTTAACACTGTCTTACACGTAAGTACGTTGTAAAACGACATTTTCAATATTAAAATAGGTACATACTAAATAGATTCAAAAATGTTATCGCAAGACAAAATGGATACATTTTTGTTAGTAAATATTGAGAAAGACATTTTACAAAACATCAAAAATGAAGACATCATAGAGTTAATAGCTAAATTAAAAATATTAAAAAAATTATGTGACGTCAAATTTATTTTTATGTTTTGATATTTTACAATAATATTGCTTAGTAATAATATTATAATAATAAACTATTAAAGTTTTACTCATGTTGTTTGTATAATATTATAATACCTTGTGTTTAAATGTTTGATTTAAAATTAGAGAAAGAAATAGTAGTGCTTGTATTTACATTAAGGGTCTGTAAATTAAATCTTGTTACCTATATACTAATAAAATTTGTATAGGTTAAGGAAAAAATTATTTAGGAGTCTAGGTGGACAGCCTGGTTAGTAATTTCTTGCCAATCCGGCGCTGTGCGTGAATATAAATAATTGTGCAGTGCGTCTACAGGATTCCAATGACTCTGCATGCCACCCTGGAACCGGCGTGTCCGGTGGTCAGGCTGTCGGTGAATCCTCCACGGCCCATGTCGTCAGTGTCGGCGTGCACGACCACGGCGCGACCAAGGATGTTGTGAGCACCGATCAGCGAGATGAGGGGGTCCGAGAAAGAGAATAATATATGTTAGTAGGTATGTTACTAAATTTAAATGTGGGTGTATAAGTATAATGCGTATAAGTATAATATAAGAAGATAAAAAACGTCGATTACCTTTTATAATAGAGTAATATATTTAAATTTGTAAGTATACTATTATAATATATAGACGCCTATTTAATATTGTGGCGTCTATATGTGCATCCCATGACATTAATTAAACATTCGGTAATCGATATATTATACGTATGATACACGATAACTACAATCGTAGTTAAAACGAATTCGAAGTTTCAGACGATACTTTTTTATTATGCGTTGATCGTATTTAACGGCTTATTCACACATTTTATGTACCAATTTATTTTATACGTACAGAGATTTATATTATATTATCGTCAGTATAAAAAAACGTGCCTATTGGGCTATTCGAGGTAATGGTACAAATTGTGATCAATCATCGATAGCAGAGAGTTCCTGCCAGGAACCATTGAAATGCCAAGTCTTTTGTAAAAATAAGGTAGAATACGAAAATAACCAAATGTATACACCTATTATATGAAGTATATTTGTGAATGCCATATGGTCGGTCTTTTGGCCGATAAATTATTACGACGAGCGACAAACTGACGCCGCTGTCGAATGTCCTACTGAGATGGGTTGTATAGTATCTCGTCGGGAGATATTTCATAATATTATACTGCAAATATAATATTAACGTTTACTTGCTACATGCCTACATTTATACATATATATGTATATATTAACTATAAATATTTAAAATAATATAATCGAATGTACTATCTTTAATAATACATTGCTTTTATTTTAAACATTCGTTATTACTGTTTTTAGTAATACGTGAAATAATAATATTATATAAGTACCCGATTTCAAAACTGACTACATAGATATAGATACAACTACAACCGTGGCTTATTTAGGGGGGCATGGAGGTTATTAATTGCCTCGGGTAGCACTTGTATGGGGAACAGGAAATGTAACTAGAAGGTTTTATTTTTAAAATGCTTTAAACAGTTGTAAAAAAAAAATGTGTGCTTAGGGCAACAAAATCCTAAATACGTATCTGCATACACTTAAAACTATTAACATCAGTTTTAATCTTCAAAGGACAATGAAAAACGTCTTTAAACATAATATTATGTATACCACAAATCGCTATCGTCCGCACCTATATATATCCATATATATTCGTACGTACATATACATTATACATACTAATATTTAATATTCTTCTATTATAAATTATTATGTACAAATAAATACTACAAGGTATCAAAATATATAATATGGCAGTACAAATTTGAACGGACCATTTGAAATCGTGATAGAAGTATGCGAAGGCAGTTGTTAACGCTGCAGAACACCTGCAAGACGTGTTTTTGAATGGAGACATTCCCTTTTATATGATATACATACATATATTATACATAATATATGTACAGCATTACCCTGTGTGGTCTCTATTATTATCAGAGCTGAACGTGATACGAACAAAAAAAAAACATAGCAACCCTTAACATTATTCTTCAAAATTTCTTACAAAGCGTGGGTTAGGTCTTTCTCTCTTCACACATATATATTATATATATTATATATATATTGCCTTCACATGTTTCCAGAACGATTTCAAAAGGTCGGTTTAACATTGTATGGCCAAATAATTTATACCTTACAGTATAGTTATCTGTATATAATATTTTATAATATAAGAATACTAAATATCAATATATATATTACGTATGCATATACCTAGATATTATGTATATATATATATAGAGAGAGGGGGAACTTAGTTAAATAGCACTGAATGAGTTAATATATATTTGATAATATGACGTGTATCTAAGACATAAACCTATGAAAAACCTGTGCTTATTTATTGTTAACACCCATTAGTTATCGCTATAATTTATAATAGTCCCAACGCCACGGTTAAAAATTACAACAGCCATGTATGATCGTTAGCCCATGTATTGGCACCTATTCACGACTGATCAGCACTTACACACAAATAATAATATAATAGTGTGTTTGTTTATTTTATTTTTGTCCAATTAAAATTATTTTGTTATTGTAAATAATATAATATGTTAAATACGTAACGACACGGTTTGATCAGCCGTCTGTATAATACGATTATTAGGTATTGTTTAAGTTTTTTTTCTATAGGTACCTTACCAGTCTGAACAATCTCACTATTGTTATTAGCATAATATGGTTCAGGGATAAATAGTAAAGACACGATTTAACAATAGGTAATCAGGAGTAAGGACTAATAAAACTAGCGAACTGAAGCTGATACTAACATTAATGTAAAAGATTAAAATAAAAATAAAAATAAAAGATTACAGCAGAATGAAAACAATAAAAAAATAGGAGAGGTGGTACTACGAGTATACCTATCTTATTTTATTCTGCTAATTAAACACTTAATAATGATCACACATTTAAAACTATTACTACTAGCTTTAAAATGTAATCCCTCCTTATTATAATATAAGTTAGGTAATGTATGATAAACTTATATGAGATTTAAAAAAATGTTGTTTGATGTGATTAAAGTATACACAGTAGAGCGGTAAATACTAAATAGTGAACTACAAATGAACAATCGATCTTCTATTATTTTAACATTAAATTAGTGCCCTGATTTAGGTATATGCTTTAAAAACCTTTAAAGTTATTTTAATTAAAATAATCAAAATATTATATATTATGTATTAAAATCCGTATATGTGCAATAAAAATGGTAAAATACAGATATATGTAGTACATATCAAAAAATTACAAAGTATGCAAAAATATACAAAACAAAACTTTATACTTCGTATCTATATACTGACTTATTCAAACTTGTAGCTAAATTAGCAATTTTTTAGACTGTTAAATTATGTAAATGCATAAAAACCCGGACCCTAGTTATGATTTATGAACTTATGACGGCATTCACGTCGGTAATATTATTCATAACGATTATCATTCAAAAAAATAAAAAATATCTTAATATCTGATCGACTGCTATCAACAATGAATTCCCATTTAGTATATTATTATTATTTATAAACATTCGGAAATTTCGAATTCACAAATATTATGACAAGTAACGATAAAAACAAAACTTTAGGAATGTTAAAAATTCGTTATAGTACCATTCGTCGAATTTGTTTTTCCTCTGTTCTATGTCATATAATTGTTTTTTTAATAAGAAATTACATAATTTAATACATATTAAAGTATTTGCTATAAAAATAAAATTATTAACACAATTACAATTACAAAGTCAATTAAATCATTGACGCATTGTATTACAATCTATAATAAACTAGATTAGTTTAAATTTGTGTATAAGTATTAAGTATATTATATTATAATATTTGTATTTGTATTATATTTTAGTAGTAATGTATCTATTAGTTTAGTATTATTATTGTAAAAATTGAATTTGCATGTCAAAAAATAAATGTTAACTATGAAAATAATAACAATGATTATTCTTATCATTATATAGTCACATAGAATATAGAATATAAATAATAAAAAGAATTATAAATACTTTTATTATGACGTTTTTGAAAATGATGAAAACAAAATAACTAATTTTTATACACTTATTTATATTTTATTTTACTTTTATAATTATTTAACTAATTTTTATATATTTATATTCTATAATACTTATTTATGAAAATAAAATAATAAATAATTAAAATTGACCTATAGAGCGCATACCGAACCAGAAACTTGATTGTAGAGCGCATACCGGACCAGCACCGTTAATTCCTATACATATGCGATGTGTAAGTTCCTACACTACGTAGGTACATCATATGTTATCGATCTTATCAGTTATATCATATAATACTGTCATACATTTTAACCCACTATTCAATATAAAATATATTTATAAGCTATCTATCTAATTTATAAAATTCAATAATTTTAATAATAATAATTGTAAAAAAAAATAATATTAATAATATTTATTAGGTAAATTATAAAATATCATATAGAATGCATTTCTTATATTTTTTTTTCAAACATGAATTATTATTATATTACAATTATTATTTTTAAAATTATTAAATTTAATAAATTAGATAGATATAGCTTATAAATTATATATTATATATAAAATAAAAGGTTAAAATGTATTATATGATAAAACTGATATTAGATTGATAACTTATAAGATATAATATATGTACCTACGAGTATAGTGTAGGAACTTACACTTGTACCTGTTTTTTACTGTGTTTTACTAGCACTCCCTCCCTGACCTCCCCTTAGATCAATAAATATAGTCCTGAGAAGATGTCTTTTATCGTTCACTCGACGTATCATAGTGTATATTTCGGTTAGTTTAAACATAATACAATTCTATAGGTATCGTTGTAGACTTACCGTCAGAGGCACAACCTGGGTGGCAGGTTCAGTCTGGATCGTCCAGAACCCCCTTTGGGCCATGGCGCCATGCTTATATGACCTATACAAGATAATTTCATATAATGTTATCCGTATTTTAACAAGTACAGACCTCTATAGCTATAATCTCAATATATACCTAATAATATATTATCATACGTCAATAGGTAGATGGACAATGGTCGATAGAATACGTGTATAAGGCTACGTGTCTTTGGTAAATATTACTAACCGTGTAGATACAAAATGTTATATTTGGTTTGCGACAAACAACATACAAATGATTAAAAAGAACAAATGCTCAAGATTTAATGTGAATTTATGAAATAATGTTAAAACTAATGTTTGATGGAAGTAAAATTTTTCATTTTTACATATTTTTTAAAAATAATTTGCATACTATAACATATTTTTATCGTATAATAATCCATACTCTTTCCTGTCGTAGTTATAACCATATTATAGAATTATAATATTATTATAGCTGCTTTCGTTCTGAGTTTTGGGCATTATGAAATACAAACAATCTCGTTTTCTGTTACCTACCTACACGTCATAAATGATTATATACGAACCTAAAAATTCATTTTACGTATTATGATATGATCAAACTGAAATTTTGCCGAAAAATCATAATTTAATCTGCAGCATCAATTTATTGGAAACAACTCGAGATAATTTTTTTTTTTTTTTTAATTTCTAATCGTCGTGTATAAATATTTGAACACATAACACCCGTTCGCTTTTCTTACAAGAATATTATACCTATCGGTAAATTAATTTTTCGTTTGCCGCAATATAGATAGTACTTACCTTATTTTTTATTTATATGCACTGCAATGATAAATCAAACATATACACACCTCTCACCTTACACGCGAGCAATCGTAAGAACGATGATGGTTTATCATAGTAATACAGTACCTATACAGTAGGTAATATTACTATTTAATGATTTAAATACATAACCGATATTCTTATGAAATGGTATATATTTTATAATAATCAACGGTTCATAGATTTTAAGTGCTTATTGGTACGTATATTAAATATTCAATTGATTATTATTAATAATTATTATTATTTCTCTAATGTTTAGTGATACATAATACATACTATGCCAATGTTGATCAATCGTTATTTCATTCTGAACGTAGTCTTCCTTGAATACAGCGATATTTAGTTTCAATCATTGCAGTAAAAAAAAGTTTTCATCACGTGTTTTAATTTTTTAAACGTCAAATTACTCGAATTGTAATGAAATAGCCAACGTTGGATTAGAAAGTGGGTAAAATATAGCGGGTGATTAATACTTTTATAGTCACAAAAATTAAAAATTAAATAAAAATAAAATTATATTTTTCATTAAGTATTCATATTTTGTTTTATATGTCGTTCAGTGGTAGTAGGTAGGTAGAGAGTCGTATAAGAACTTACAAGTTACAATTAATTATACCCAACTTTCAATTTATTTTATTATTATTTTAATAATTATTAGTTTTACATACATATTAAAGTTATTACTATAATTTTATGTTTAATTATCGTTTAGTGAAATTATACTAATTATTGTTTATTATAATCTGCCACCATCATACTTGAACTCTGAACACTGGTTATTACATAATATTTAATGTCATTTTTACTTTATTATTTTTAACTGTAAAGTGTAAAGTAATATCATTGGATATTTTCTCTCGTCGTGTGTACTTCATGTCAAAAATCATTATATTTATCAAATTTACTCAATTATGTATTTGTACTATTTATATAGACTGTAAATAAAAAAATCTTGTATATAAAACGTTTTGATAAGTTTAGGTTACCTACGTATCAAATAACAGTTTTGTTTTTGTATATTATTCAACTTATTTTATTAAATTTCACAACACTAGACAATCTTGGTATCTGGAATTGTATTCGTTATTCGGAGATATCAGCTATTTAGTGGTTTCCGTTAAGAGAAAAAGTTTCACTGCGTATTGAATTCATTTTATGGTTGTGCAATTCTTAATATGCATAAAAAATGTCAAAACCACGGAATACGTAGTGTCACAAAATTGAGGAGGAAAAGCAATGTTTATGTGTCTATTAATATTGTTGCTTGGACGTGTGAATTATTTTATATACTTTAGGAGAATGATGGACAGAGGTAGGTAGGTACTACGTTTAGTAAAATGGTAGGAATTCATCAATGTACTTATTATATATTTTACTACTTCCCAAAGTCTACAACATATTTCAACTATAGTAAAACTAATAATATTAAACTGTTCACGAAATGTATAGCTATATCTATTATTTAAGATTTAAAATAACTTGATATTTTATTGTTTCTATGTTAACTATGGATTAATTATGAGTTTAGTATGTACATTAGATATACTTTAGCTATGGTTTTAATAAAACACCAATGGCTTCAATTTTTAATCTAAATTAATTTAATTAAAAACAAATTATATTTCTATTAAAACACATAACTTATAAAATGTATGTAAGTCGTAGAATTATAATTATTATGTACAATAATATTTCAAATCTATGAAAAAAGTTATTTTATTTATCCATTATAATTATAAATAATTAAATATAATCGCCCTTTGATTATAAAAAATATACGGTGATATCAGTAATTTATGTATTAAAAACAAAACTGTAAAACTTAATATTCAAACAAATAAATTAATTTGTGAATTTTCACTTTTATCGCACCATTAGTTAAAATACTATATGCAATGTATAAACATTATGTGTCAATTATGTGATTATTAGTGGACAATTATAAATTGTTTATATTAAATTACATTTTTGATTTACATTTATCGTATGTGTATCTATACACACGATTTATATTTTTGATAACTTTTTTTTTAATTAGTCGACAAAGAAATAGATACCAATTAAAGGTGAATATCATATGATATTGTACATTATGAGCAGCATATAATATAGTTGATAAATTATTAGTTTATAGTTGATCTCACATTGTGTGGCCCGTAACTAATTAAGTATAATCCTATACTGTCAGGCTGTCTTAATACTTGTCTTGTACTTCGTTAAAATAGGTATATAAACTACATATATTTTTAATACACTAATCTATTTAGGCGGTACAAAATATAAAATATAAATCTAAAATTATATTAAATTATAATAACTATAAATAGAATCTATGACAATCTTATACGAAAAAAAAATATTCATTTTTCTTGAGCCAAAAAATCCTTATATGCGATTGCATGAATATTTCTTTTAAATAAAAAATTTAAAGAATCGTCTTCAAAGTGTACATCCTTGGGTATAGGATTATCTATGTGCTGTGTAAATGTGTAATAAATATCAGATATTTGATAGACTGAGGACGCTATTATACATACACAATACACATTCAAAAACATTGCCTATTATTATTAAAATAAAATATACAATATATATAATTCATACGAAAAATATTTTCTTTCTTTAAATAACATACAAACGATAGCATAGGCGTATAGTTTGAATATAATTTTATCATTTTGGAGGAAATCGTAATCATCAATAATTTTATTTAATGCAGTATAGTGATGATATTATACTAGTGGTTTTCAAACTTATTTTAACCATTTAATTATTAGTGATGGGAAATTTCTCTGGTATCGGAAAAAATAAGTTATAAATAATCTACTATAATCTACTAAAGTATTGTACGAATTTACCATGGACCTATATTTCGCAAATCATACGCTTAAAAAGCTACCGTTGACATGGACCGCGCGCAATCGTATCGTGTCCTTTTGAAGATGCTAAAAAAAAGTTCGCGGAGTCCCAAAAACTTGAAATACCAATTTTACAACTCATAAAAAATCATGGATCAATAAATTGGTAATATACAAACTGTATACAATATAAGTGTAATTTATGTAACTTGTAACGATTTCACAAATAATAAAATATGAACTGAATTCAAATGTGCCCGCGGAGCCTTTAGACTAGTTTCTTAGGGCCCTATAAAGCTCCGTGGAGCACAGTTTGAGAATCAATACAATTAATTGATTTTGACAGGAATGATTAATATTATTGGTGTTTAATTTTTTTATTCAATTGGAATCGAACAAAATATGTACTTTGACCGCTATCATTAAATTAAAAACATAATCTTTATTGTTATATTAAGCTATTTAAATTATACATACTACGAGTGGCCGAGGGGGTTTGTTATGTACAAGCAACGTTTTATCCGAAGTGAGTCAGTTGATTAATCTAAAAATTTAACGATAATAAAATATCGTGTTTGGACTATGGAACAAACATCATTCTGTGTGTATACTGCAGCTGCTAATCAATATATTAACAAAATATAATAATATGTTTTAATATTTAGACGGTTACGCATATTATATACTTAAATATACGATAACAATTATATCTAATCAATGCCATAAGTCATTATAAGATTTTTTAAATTGTTTTATTAATTTGTAACTGTGTGACGGTATTAAAAAAAATAAATCATTCCACGTGGATCATTTTTATGGGATTTATACTTTCTTCTCCTTCGTTTCGTTCAAAACACATTTAAATACTTACATACATTTTATATTTTTTTCAAAATTACGCATTATCAGACAAGGCAGAAATCCAATATACCATGACATAGGTAATAGGTATTATATAGGTAACTAAAGCAATAAAAAAAATTTGGTATACATGTTTCATATTATTCATGTGTATTACACCTATATCACATGAATTCGTATCGTCACCAGTGGTGGCGATGACAATATTATACTCTGTTTTTATAATATAATATAAAGTAAATGTATTTACGTTCATAATGCATTATATCGGTATTGTGGTTGGTCCGTATAATATTATAGGCGGTAACGTGGCGTCGATATTCGAAAGGAAACAGTAGATAAATTACGCCCTGAATCCAGAACAACATGCGTATGCTACGGCGTAATTATGAACGAATGTGAATTTCGCCAGAAAAATGTTTTATATTTTTCAATCAAAACAGTCTATAATAGGTTGATTTAAAATACATTTATTACAGTTACGTATTACAGCTACGCGGTTTTATAGCTAATTGTAAGATAATCTAATCCAACCAACAATTTTTATACTTAATTGAAAAGATAATATAATTAAAAGATATAATTTGTGTTTTGTATCAAAAAGATAAATAATTCTATACTATAATTATTTTCGTTATAGTTCATGCTTATTTAGCCATAAACATTTATAATATTGATTTAAGTATTGTGGGCTTAAAGATATTAATATTATTATATATAGTTCATCAATATAATATTGTATATTTTGGAATACTGTCATTGTAGAATATGTCTATTTGTAATTTGTGCAGTGGCGTAGCTAGACACTTTTTCTTGGGAAGGTCCGATATTTTGATGTATAAGGATTATCAATGAATATTTTTAATAAATAAAAAAATAAAAGCATATCGTATTTATTATACGCATATTATATGAATTTGTTTTATATTTTATAGCTTATAGTACCTACCTACAGTATTCATATAGGTAGTATAGACTACATTACATTCATTACGATGAAAAACATTTATTTTTGAGAAAAGTGGACAGGCCTGGGCTTACCAGGCCTACCCGCTGGCTACGCCACTGAATTTGTGGATAGGTTATACGTCGTATGCATTTATTATTCTAGTTAATGAATAATAAATAATATAATACCTATTATTATTGTCTATTATAATGATTAGTGAGGGGTGGATGATGGTATTTAAATTATATTTTTATTTTACTGAACCAACACAGTACATACTTACACACTCTATAGACCTGTTGTTCAGTAATTAATTCACCTGACACCTAATGTACAACCCTTTATTTACATATCTTTTTTTTTTGGAAATCAAGTAAGTGAAATTATTCATTAATCCAATAATAAATACATGCAAGTACTGCAAGTGTTGGTGAAAGACAAACTCATATTAGTATTTTATAAATTCTTATAGTTTTTCATAACTCATAACCAATGATTGTTTGAAAATAATTTTCCTACAGTAAAGAAAATATAAAAATCACGAACGCAGTAGGTGATTAATAATGTATAATGTATATTTTTTATTGGTAAAATAATGAAGTAATCTTTGATTGTACAAAAATTATATTAATTATCTCCATTAATTTTTAATTTTAATTTTTATATTGACAAACTATTATACTACAATAAATTATGGATTTTTTTTCATATACTAGTCACACACTACAACATCGATGAAATTTAATAGCAAAGTTGTATTTAGGATTTTTGTAACATTTCTATAATGATCAGAAGCGGGGGTTCATAACCTTTTTATAAAACACTGCACACATTTTACACATTATTTTAGTATTACACGAGAAACGTTTTCATCAACGCAGAACCTTTTTTTTAGGTCATCGTATAATGTATTGCATATTGATAAATGATGATGAAAATTTAGTACTGAGAAATTCTTATTTTTAATAATAATTCTATCACAATATATTATACTATAATACTTGAGTCGCGAATCAACAGTTGATTACCACCGATCTAGTGTCTCGGCAACCGGTGACTTTAAACACTAACTATTAAAATAATTTATTAATAGTTTTAAACAGACAATATTAACGAAGATGGTTTTCTATACATACATAATGCAATATTGCAGTGATCGTGGTATAATATTCACTAAAGGTTTCAAAAATTGTTAAATATCTAACAATCCATATGTTTTCGAGTATATATTTATGGGCAAGACGTATCCGATTATTTTCAACGAGTTTAGAATGCACAGTCGGTAAATGCCATTTGTCGGTGACGATGGCGGTAGAATAATGCAGGTGCGAGCACAAAAGATAGAGGGTGAAGGGTCCTGATGCGAACACTGTATTCTGTAGAAGACCCTAAAAAGAAATTGTTATTTGGATCCTACAACAATATTACTTGCTGTGTCCTTTTTCATCTTTCGTGCGACGCAGTATGTTAGTAGTTTATAACATTTCGATATAATACGAATATATAATATTTTATGTATTTTTTTTCTTCTTAGGATTTAACGACTGTTATTGCCCATACTGTAGAGTTGCTATTATTATTATTATTATTATATGCCCTTATAATGGTTTTCGCGCACTCAATGGTATAATATATTTTTTAAAAATGTCAATTTTAATCTTTACGAAGGTTTGAGTTGCATTCGGTATAATGTATGATGTGATGTTAAATATAGTCGAGTAAGATTTTATCTTTAGAAATGGCAATATTTCAATCGAAGATTATAAATTATATATATATATACATATTAATACATATTATATATAAATCGTTCAATCAATGTATACCATGCCCAGTTAAGCCGAGGGTAGGCCACCAGGACACGTTTTCTCGGCTCACCACTACATTTTATGAAAAGGGACCGATTCTCCTTTGACAGTGAACAATACTGCTATTGTACATGTATACTGCAGATGTTCAATATAAATAAGTATACAATAACACATATTGAACTCATATGAACATTGTGGAATGCACACCTGCAAATATCTACACATGCATCGAGTAAATTTATCCGGCCAACGATCAATAACTTATTTTGGTATTTGAATATTATATTGTGTGTTTGTTGATTACAGATTGATAATTTCAAGAAATATTAATTATAAATTCACAAGTACCTATGTTTCGCGTTTCTCTATAGGTATATTTTATTTCAACTAATTAAAATACACAATTATATTATACTAAGCTATACTACTATATGATTAGAGACGTTATGAGTAATATTTTAATCAACCAACTGTTTTGTCTATTTTCATTATTTGAGTGTAATAGACGTTTCGGATTTTAAACACATTTTTTTCGCGCGTATTTAAATTTTTATCTATTTAAATAATCTGCAAAACTATAACTGGTATATTTATTATATTTATATGTATATAATATATATCAATATTTACTTGAATAATTGTAATTTTAATAGGGTTGTACCTTGTACAATAGTCATAAGATTAAAGTTTTTATTTAATACTGAATAAATGAAGACACGTTTTATACAAATTTATCGAAAACTGGTTTTAAATTAAAATTTATTTTTAATATAATGTAATCAAGTGAGAACCCCTCTGTTCTGCTGTATAGTACATAATGAGTGAGGATCGCTTTATGATAAATTATATGTTACATTTGAATTAAATGATATATTATTGTTCTGCCATTCTCTGTTATCCGTCATGAGTCACCGTTAAAAAAAAAATTTAATGATGTGATCGTGATAAATTTGTCGTGATAACTAAGGTAGCGATTATCAAGCATATTATAAAAGAAATGTTGAATATAAATGCAATAAATGCGTTAAAGTCGGCGATAACGAACAAATTTATTTTTTTTTTAGTATGGTGTTATTTTTGATAATACATATGCATTAATACTATATATTACTATATTATATATTATTCATATTATTTTATTATTTTTCTCCGCTAATGACGTTGTATGATAATATACGTTTATTAAAAAAATTATTTTTTGTATTATTGTATTTCTACTGTACATGAAAAAACGATTATGAACAATCGGTTAGTTTATATCACTAAGTTAATTTCACTTTAGATTATTAAATTCTGTCATTCTGTAGAGCGAAGGGATGAATGAATTGATTTTACAATGATGTAAAACAGATGTAACTTTTATAATGGTCAGCTGGTCCGATTATGCTGCAGATGATAAGTATACGTATAAGAGGGTGATGGTATTATTTATAGGAGAGTGACTTATAACGAAAGATTTGTCACCAAAATAACATCCGCATAAGATGAGAGTACTTCGCCATCGCGGTGTAGTGTGTACATAATAAAACTGTACCTATGTAGTCGACAAAGACTTTAACGCAGTGTCCACTGCTTCTATACGCGTATAAGTATGATGCGGATGCGTTTTTGTTAAACAAATGTGCCTTCTAAAAATCGTTTATTAAACGGATTGTTGTGGTCGGCCGGTCTGATTAAACTGTCGATATACCTATATAGATATTTTAGAAGGGGCACTTAAATCGCATAATTATATTAGCATGGTTATAGCATGCATGATTATTATATTCGTAAGATATTCAATCATATATAATAGCAGAACTACAGAACGATCGTCTCAAAAAGATTGTAATGTAGTGTAATGTTAATAGAACGAGTGGGATTCAATAAAATCGAGGTATATTCTAAAAATAGTTTGAGAATGATTATTAGTGGTTATCTGGTCAAATTATTCGGCTGGTATATTTTACACTTGTTTAAAATTTACTTATTAATTTAATACAAGGTCTCTTATACGTTGTTTTTAAAGCTATAGATTGGAATTTGATGGCAATGTCATACAATTAAGAACTGAACAATTAAAACTAAATAATATGTATATTGTATAGGTATATAGATAACCGGATTAAACCACATATCGAAAATATTTTCATTAATAGTTAACCTTCATCTTTGGGCTTTAACAACAATAACTATATCAATCACTAACTAAATATAATGGTTTCAAATTTTATTAATTTGTTTAAAATATATTTAACTATAATTGATTTAAAATGAATGACCGACATTATAACAAAAATTAGTTTGTCATGTATCTGACTTTTATTCATATTTATATAATATAATATATATATAATGTATAATATAAATTATTAACTAATATAGTAAAATTTAAAATACAGTAAAACCTCAATTATCCGGACTAATTGGGGCTCTAAGTTGTCCGAATTAATGAAAGTTCACATTAGAAAAATAATCAATAATCGTAAATTACAAATTTAAGAAAATTGTATTATAAAAATTTTAATCTATTACATTTATGATATATCTAACAATATTAAACCTAAAAAAATAGTACATACCTAGATGTATAATAATCATTACATTAGCATACATAATATAGTATATTGTATTAAAGCACACCTTCTAGGCTCTAGCACCTTTCTAGCATAAACTAATTAATTTATGTATTATAAACGGCTGTCTGGACTAATGAGGTTTTACTGTATATTAACTATCTTCTGTAAAACCTCGATTAACCATTACCTGATTTACCATCACTCTCTGATATCCATCATCTGTCACCGCCGAAAATTAAAAGTTAAATACGAAATATTGCAGCTAAAAAAACTAGAATATCAAAAATACAAACAAAAAATGACAAATTATTTTTATAATATGTTTTAGTTTAATATGTTTTAGTTTAGTATAGTAGTGTATATAATATGTAATAAGTATGAATTTTATTTTAAAAATACACACGTAAAATATATATAAATACACTTTTTTTTATAAAATGTCTGTTAACCATCTATTCAATTAACCGTCATAGTCCTGGTCCCAATTGTGGCGGTTAATCGAATTTCTACTGTATATATTTATTAAAAATAAGTAATAACTATGGATGAAAATGTATGCCTACATTAAAATGTAAATATATATAAATGTTTCAATTTTATTTTCGCAGTATTATAATTTAGATGAAAAATATATTATAATTATCATTTATCACATAAGTAGTTAAATCTTATGGTTTAAATTTCAAATATTAAAGAAAACTGCATACTATTTATATTTAGGTAGGTATATACTTTATTACGATAAATTTGTAAGTATAATAACATAACCATTATACTATAAAGTTGTGTATCCTGGGGGGGACTACAAGGGCCATGCCATTTGCTGTATCATATAATATATAAAACATAATATTATGTAAATTAATTTATTTTAGCTATGTACTGGTTTGGAGTTTAAATTTAAAAAAAAAATTATTGTTTCGTTAAAAAGATTATAAATATTCTACAGATACTATTGTTCTATGCAGACAACTATAACATTAGTTAAATACAAGTAGTAATTTACAAGGTCCCTCTTATAAGAAAACAACATAAAGGTTTCTTATACTTATAATATTTTTAAACATATAAAATAAAGGTAAAAATTACATTTTCCATGTTCATTTACTATGAAATTTAAATTCTTTATCATTGAATAATTAATTAAAATATACAAATTTAAAAAGATACTTTTAATACTTTTTAATAATATTATACCTTGTAAAGTTGTAAATAGTGTACGTGATGGTGATTTGATTCAAAAACAGTTTACCAATTATTTTATAAATAAAGATAAATTAGAATGGCATTATAAAATGATTTGAATAATTTTCTATTTTTATAATATTTAAATTTTCAATAAAACATTAATATAAGAAAATACCTATACTTTTTTCTTCTCTTCCAAATCCTCTGTGCCACAAAAAATAAGCACCAGCTCTTCCCCTTTTCTCCCCAACTTCTTTTTTTCAAAGTTCGATTTGAGTAATCATGGCTTGACGTACCTCATAATATGGCAGTCCTTTTTTAGACTTCGCTGATTAACGTGTCTGTGCGTTAATTTCTATAATGTTTCAATAAAAAACACGTTTTTTCAAAAAACAATAAATGCATACGATATGCGAACCGAACACAGGGAAGGTACTATAAAGCCACTATATAATATATTATAAATTATAATTATAATAGGAAATGTAAGTAACAAGAACAGCTCACAGCAATAATCGAAATTAATCACAAAGCATAGAACAATAATATACAATTTTTAACAAAATTACATATGTTCAAAAACAATATATATTGAAAATATACATTTCGATTTAATAATCGGCGTTCTTATAATAGTAAATGAATCTAAACGGTATCTTTAAAATTACTAATTAAATTTTATATTATTTCCTATTAAAATATACTTTATTTAATACAGTACCTATTACCTTTATGCATTTCTTATATACAAGTAAATGAATTAATAATGTAGATTAAATCGGGTACACAAACACAGACATAATAAATCATCTTTGGCCCGTTTCACACTAATACCACTTTACGTGTCACCATAGAAAAGACAAAGTGGCGACACGCAAATCATATATATAAATTCACTTGATAGCCACATGGTAGCCACAATATTTTTTTTTAGTGTATTATAATATTTTATACTTTTAAAATCGTCACCTCGGAAAAAATGTTCTGTTCTACAATTTTTTTCTATAATTTTTTAGTTGATATTTTTAAAGTGTTCTTGCAAATTATTACTTTTTTTTTAATAATCTATATTACCAATTCGATTTGACGGAAAGGTTCTTTTTATTGGTAAAAATCAATTTACAGTATAGGTTAGTCAAATATAAAATACGAAAATATTTTACTATACTTAATATATATTTTTATATGTTATTTTTATACGGTAGACATTCATTGATTATACATAATAATACATTATATAGTATATACATACTATATATACTATATACTGTTGTATTATATGTATGAATATTTTATAAGAGATGTTAGTACGTAAGGAATAAGTTAAGAAAAACTATAGATAATAAGTAAAATAGTAAAATTCAATAAGTTAAGCAATAGTTAATTATTCACAGAAATAGGTTAAAATAACAATTGTGCAATTCGGTGCCAGTAACTTTATATTACAGTTAGCATAGTAAGCAAGATATAATAATAAGGAATGTAAATAATTTGTTTAATAATTTACTAATCGGGTTAAAATAACAATTACACAATAATCATAGTATCTATAATTGTAAATTTAACGTAGTAATAGAAAAATGTAGAACAATCGATAAGTAATTCGATTGTAAGTGTAATATATAAGTGAGATGGCTAAGACAGCAAAGGCAGTCAGTGGTGGTGATCGTGTGACTCGAGCACCACCGGACGTCGTGTTTAAATAAAGTTCTTCATTTGCGTTATTTCGTGTCTAACTTTATTTTGGTATACGTTCGAGTAATCGGCGTATACGACAATACCTATACTCGTAATTAATGGTATTACCCATAATACCTATAGGACACAGGTATGATGGATACATTGAGATAATCAATTATTTCTTTATCTCGACGGGTGAACATTGAGATATACACTACAAATATAGAGCTTACTAAAGACAAAAGTGTTACATACAAAACGCTGAGGGCTAACTGAAAAAAAATTGAAATTAAAAATATTTCATACAGACATTGCTAGAGAAATCTTTTACTTATGTACAAATAATACATTTATTATTATCATTTTTAGGAGCGGGAATGGAGTATATTAATTCGTAATATATTTATTAGAATATTTAGAATTTAAAAGCTTAAAATTCGATGGATGAAAATGATTTAAACCACGCTGTTATTGATGAATTATAATATAAATTTAATTATACGTATTATACATATCTTTAAATTATTTACTTTTTCCCATAGGTATTTGTAATTTATTAGTAGGAAGATATTTATAGTGATTGTATTTGTTTTCAATTTTTAATAATTATTTACAACCATTTTATTAATATTAATAAAATTAATCGTTATATTGGTGAGTTATAAAAAATTAGTAAGTTACATATTATATAAAATGTAGACGGTTCAAACATGCGATATTGCTAAATACCTACTGATAAGTTTAGGATTCAGAACTTAATGTTATTAAAAAAAAAAACTAAATATACATGCATTTATGCGTTCAAATAAGTATAAATATATGCTTTAAAAATATTCACATATTGAATAAAACTTTTTTTATAAAAAAGTAGTTATTTATAAATACTATGAATCTATTTTTTTTTTTTTGTTTTGTTTTACGATATTTACACACAAAATAGTATATTATAATGTAATTTAATAGTAATATTAATAATTAATAATATAATAAATAAAATATTTAAGAAAAAAAATTAAATCACCCTATCGTATAGTATTAAAAATACATAACTTAAAATCTGTGGATATCAAAATAATATATGCTATTATACACATTACTATCAAGGAATTTAAATTTATTATGCCCATAATAGTGTGTTAATTGCAATATAATGTACTCCATAATGATTATCACTTGCCTACTTTTTTAAATTTGATATTACATAATATAGAAATAAGAAAATAGTATTCAAGGATACATTTATGAATTTCATAATAAATTCACTTTTTTTGGAAGCATAAGTAATAGATAGGTTAAGCCTTTAACTAACGATAATAATCTTTAAAAAATTAACATTATGTAATCATAAGCTTAATCTTATTATTAAAGGAGCATCATGTTTTATACAATATTAAGAAGAAAATAATAATGGTTATATTTAATAAAATGAATAAAACTTTAGATGAAGAAATTTTTAAATGAATATTAGTTAATAGTAGTTAAATATTTATTATATATATATATATATTACCTATTTGTATGATAATTATTTTTAGTGTTATTTTGAAATGTTCTTACCTATAGATTGTAATATTATTGGTTAACAAAATACTAAATAGCTCAAATAACTTGGATTTAGAAAGAGTTAGTTTGAATAATTAGTTAACTATTTGGAATCAAACCTATAGCCAACAATGGCAGTTTTTTTTACCTCAACATGTGCATGTTGTACATATACTTTAAACTTGATTGCAGCCAGTGATATTTCTAAAATTTCTATTAATGATTACAACAAAATTTCTAAATCAAGTTTTAATAAATTAACATAATTTTGGAATTTAGCTAATAGAAGTACAGTAGTATCAGATACAATGCCATTTGCAAGTGTAAGTTCCCAGTTTCTGTGGTAACTGGATGGCATTCATTGTATGATACAACACAAAAAATTTCCAATCATAAAAAAAATGTATGTATATTATTTAAAAAATTACATTTGCCTAAATTAAAAGTTAGTGAGGTGATATTCATCGAAGAATATTGCAACGTAATAAAACCATTGGCTTTTTTCTTGGATAAATTATAGGGTGAATAAAACAGCTTCTTGGGTTGTGTTGCTTCCACGCTTTTAGTTTTAAGAAAATTGTTAATACAGTCCAACCAGTTAACATATTAACATATTCTAAGCCATTAAGTCTCACAATTATGTATACACTCAAAAAACGATTTATTTTTTTTTATATAACTTAAGTGAACCAAAAGTAAAAGTTCTATAATAGCATCAATCAGTCATCCAAAATTCAAAATGGATCGGGTACCTATGTTCGGTATAAAGATCTTTGTAAAAAAATATTTAACAATGAACGCAATTTTATGTATTCTTATTTAGTTGCTACAAATTCTGACTCTGCAGATGACAGTGATAATATGAGTGATAAAGAGTTTTATAGTGATGTATGTGATCAAAGTTCAAATAATTATTCTCCAGATGAAGAAATAAATGTTTAAGTATTAAATTATTTAAATTCAAAAAAAAAAAAATAGCTACAAATGTTAAATAATTATCCTGTAATTAAAAAAATATTTTTGAATTACAACACAACCCTTTCATAATCAGCACCTGTAGAAAGGTTATTTAGTGGTACTGTTCAAGTTTTGACATAAAGAAGAAATCGTCTTGGTGCAGATATAACATTTAATAAATTAATCTAAACAAGCTAAATAATAAATTTATTATTATCTTTAATATTTTTATATATATTTGCAAAAGAAAGCATAAAAACTAATTTCAAGTCTTATAAAACTTATCTCAAACTTAAGTTGGTATAGTATTATATTATAACTAGAACTGAATATGAGTAGGTATGTGCACAAGGTGGTGCATTAATTTTTAAAATTTAAAAAGATGTATTATTATTTATTACATTCAATAGACAATAATTATAGTTAATTTGAATTTACTTCAACTTCATAGAAAATATGGATATATTACAACATTTAACCTATCTATTAATTAGGTAAGTATCATTTCACATAATCATATGTATTGTTTTATATTTATTATTTATATTAAGTTTAATAGGAGTGAAAATAAAGAGTTTATTAAATATAGTTGTGTGTAACAAGATACTTTTTTTTTTTGCATTATTGAGAATATTATTTTTTATTTTTAACTTAATTGGAATATTGTAATAAAAATACAGTTATTTTAATTTTCAATTAATATTATAAATTTAAATATTGAGGTAATGCCTTATATACTTAGGTAATTATAGATAAAAATTATTTCATCTATCTATATCTAAATAAATTTAAGTTTAGATATCTTATCTATATCTAGATATTTTATTTTTATCTATGCACAACACTGGTCAGCACCGCTTACCTAGCTCTAACTGTATATATGCCACTTATACAATATACATATTCCCGAATGGCGAATAATAACTTCTAAAGCTTGAAAAAATTCTCAAATATTATAAAATATAATATGTTACAATAACCTTTTACATTGTATAAGCTGATAATAGTATAGAACTATAAAATAAAGTAATAAGAATATAAGATATTATAATAATTAATAACAAGTTAGTTTCTATGTAGAACTGCAATTAACAATTATCTTAACTTATATTTATTATTTAATAAATAATTTAAGTAATGTTGAAAATTTTTTTTAACATTACTGCTAATGAATGTAGGTATGAGATACCTAATGAGGTATTTTGTATCTAGTTATAAAATATTATCTTTATTTTTATAAAATTTTTATAAATTAGGCGTATATGGTATATATATTAAGAGAAAAAGTTTTACCTCCCGCAGTAATGCAAATAGTTTAGTACTAAAAAAGTGCAAAGTGTTCAAAAAAATCTAAATGTTAGTTTCTACAACAGCCGCGGTGGAAGTATAGAACTTGAAACATAATCAGTAGAAAACACCTGCAGGACTTTAAAATTTTATTTCTAATGATATAATACAGAGATGAGCAACTTTAAGTTACTAGAGGGCCAATTTTTAGAAAATTAGATTGCCATAGCATAGCAAGAAAAAAAAAGGTCATTTAAACTACACATTTTAATTAGCATTTATTTTATAAATAATAAATAAATGGGTGTCATTCTACCATGAGGTATTAAAATTTCTATTTTTATCATCAATTTTACTTTTTTGCGGACATTCTTAAGTAGGTACCTCAAAAACACGAAAATAATAAATTTCCAACGACAGCACGATACGAATTACGAATGTATAAACAGCTATGGTTAAAAGCTATACATATACTTATACGTGTGTATATATATATAATATTATATATATAATATAATATATACTATATTATGATATTTAAGCATTTAACGATGTTCAATGCCAGATAATAATTATTATACATTGACAAGATAGACTATATATAATATAGTCAATAGTCATATAGATTATAGAATAATAGACAATAAACTTTAAAATTGTATGATGTAAATATGTAATTTGGAAATGTAGGATGGGCCAGATTAAAAATGCTCGCGGGCCGCCAGTTGCCCATCCCTAATATAATAAAAATACAGGAAAAAATTAATCGAAATCAATTATATATAATAATAGACTATAGAGTATACACATGGACGTCCATTGGGGGGCAAGATAGGGTTCTTGCCCCCTCCCCTGAACAAAAAATATTAAAAACTTGTAGCTCAATAAATATTACCATAATATTATTATTATCTTTATTACCTTACATTTGAGAATTTTTGTATTTTGACCCCCCGCCCCCTAAAATGTTACCTATGGACGCCCATGAGTATACACGATACACTATATTGACTAGGACAAAACGCATGCATTTATTTACGTATTTTACTTATAAAACTATATATAGGGCCAGACTGGCCATTTTATTACTATATAATGGCCAAAGTCAGCGATGCTCTCGTGTCGGAATGTCTACGTGGAGTCCTTCATTGTAAACGGAAAAATTATAATATTATAAAAGATAGGCAATTGCGTATTTATCGCTCTGCTGTACATTAGGTGTCGAGTTGTAGGTCACTGCTATATTGGTGTGTTATACGAACAACGATTTTTTACAGAAACAGTCTGTCGACTGTCAGCATAATACATCATCGAGTATATTTCATGATACTATATATATATTATGTTTTATACACATAGCTATTAAAGTAATTTATTTTGCTTTTAGTATGTACGTCGTACCTACGGTAGGTCGAATACAATTGTTTCCGAAAATATTCCATTAATGTATTATATTATTATTTATTATCTATTAGTATTTAGTATATTCAATTGTTATAATAAAATTAATTTATGCCATATAATATCAATTTATGTAACTCAAAATGTAATAACGTCTTATTGTAAATTATTGTACTTACCTATTTGTAAATACCGTAAAACAGTAAAAATAAATTCATAGCATAGGTACATAGATAATATCTTTAAGTTAAAATAAATTAAAAACGTCATTGTGTAAGTACAATAAAATTTATATTACTATAATGACGTAAAAATTTGAAATCCCCGCAAATATATTTTTTTAATTATAACAAAATAATTAGCATAGGTAGTTATTTATTGTTTAAAAATTTAATAAGTAATTTTATACAAATTTGAACTAAAATAATATCTATAAAAAATTAAAAATGTATTGCCTTTATATATATTTAAATTTTATGGTTTCTATATGGACTACTTACGAGAAATCTTGTAATGTTTTAAGATAAATATATTTATATTAACTAATTGTACGTTAATGTTATAATTTTTTATTTTTTTATCATTATAATTTTGAGCTATTATAAAAATAATAATAAAAAAGAAATATTTACTTATTGGCTAAATAAATTGGGTAAATATATAAACAGTAACAACGCTAATATAAACTAATAATTTTTTAACATTTTAGCAGGTAATATAATAACTCGTTTTTAAAATCTAAATTAAGTACTTGCACATTAATTTTTAAGTAGGTATACATTTGAAGAGAAAATAATTAACATACTTTAAAATGACTAAGCAACCACAAGGAGAAGACAAGAAAGTTACTGAAATGGGGTTTACGTAATTATATTTAAACTTTGGTTTGTGTATCACTTTAACACATTGATCACCTTTTAGGCCAACTCCACGACCTGGTGGTTTTTTGAAGATAAAATTAGATGTAAAAGAAAAAAAGAATAAAGTACTCCAATTCGATCAATACCAAAATATAATAAGCAGAGTAGAGGATATGGAAAAGAATAAATTTAGAACTGAAAAGACGGTTGTTAAAAACCCAACGCCACCAACGATAACACCGATAAGAAATTTAAATTTGCCAAAAATTTCTCAAGAATCGCTGTTTGACAAATGTCTTATTGAGAATGAAGATAGTGGTACATAAATATTTAATAATGTAGTAATGTAACTAATGCACACTGCTCAGTGTATAGGTAATATCAACTATTTTTCAAACAGCTTACTAATGAGTTATTATATAATTTAAACTTGTATAAAAAAAATTTTAAAAAATGTGCGATCGAAAATGTTAGATATACATCGTAAATTACTTTGTCATGGTGTGACTCACTGTACTAGTGTGAATTTCTCATTGACAACTTAGGACTATCTACACAATTTATCTTGAACGTTTTACTTTTTAAATTTTGAGTATTTGAATGGAGAAAACGCAGTATTAACTCTGAGGAAACAAACACATAGGTACCTATTAGATATTATGAATAACTATAGCTGATTTTAATTGTATGACTATAGGAACTAGGTACATATTTTTCTATGTTAAACCTATGCTATAAGTATACAGTATAATATTTTTAATTACGTTTTTATCTAGACCTTTTTAAACACAATCTAACTTTTATAGAACAAACTTAATCGATCTTTGAAAAAAAAATTCATTCAATAGAAATTGTATAAAGAAGAAATTACATTTGTTCACCAAAAAAACTCACTTTAATTTTTAATTTTTTTTTTTTTAGAGTACCTAATTAAAAAAACGAATGACCCTAGGTCTATAGACATTTAAATACTTCAGTAAGCTTTTATAGTATTATCAATTTTTATACATGGCTAATATTTCAATATTTTGATTTTTTTTGAGCTATTTATGAACATTTGACATTTTTATTTTATTTTGTTACTATAAATGTCATAAATTTCGATTGGTAATATGTACATATTAATACACGGTTCCTCATAAGAAGTTGAAAAATATTAATACAAATAACAATGTTTTTGTTATTTTTTTGTAACTTAAAAATAATATTGTGATTACCTACTTCAAACGTTTAACATAATATATTATTATATTTTATACATTATACATTATACACATACCTAATGACGTTTTCAAATGAATATTTTTGGAAAAAATAATTCAATATGGCAGGTATTACTAACAGTGAAATAAATAAGATAGGTACTTTAATAGCAATATGCATTTAAATCATAAAATATTACACTTATATTATATAACTAATCTATACAAGCTGATGTCTGCGTCGAGAATCATTTTTTATAGGTACCTACTCAAAATGATTTATCATTGAATTCAAATTTATTACATATATATTTTTAGTAACTTACAACTTACCTACTCAAGAATGATGTACTCGAGCTGTGTCCTGTGATATAAGTGTATATATATTACACAAATACATACAGTATATCAGAGTTATCTACTATATTTTATTACTTTTTTAAAAATATTTATTCAACAATTAATTAAAATAAATAATTGCATTTTTATGTAGGTGAAACGCAAAATGAGTACGAAAAATGGTTGGATGAAACTGCTCCAGCTAACGACACCAATCTCATGGACAATCTCGAAGAAGCGATCAATTTCATAGTACTTTTAGCATCTAAGCCAGAGGCAGATTCCAGCGATTTTGATGAAATGCAAGCTATTTCAGTAGTACAATTTTTACGTACCATTAAAACACCTAACGGTGTATATGAGCCTAACAATTTACGATTGATGGAGTACATTGACAAAAAAGGCGAAGAATTTCACAAACAATAATCTATTTATAAATATACATATACAGTATACACAACAAAAATTAACACAGCATAATAAAAATTTAGTATGTAATCATAAAAATTTTGTTTTTCAATGTAATCAGTTTTAATATTTAATATTCTCTAAGACATTATTACAGGAATAACTACCTACTCTGAATGAAAACAATCAATTAGTCTATATTTTTCTATGGTCATTTTTTAATAAACTAATATTATGTGTGTTATACAAATTTACCTATCCATTATTCTTAGATAATTAAGACTTTTAGGAGTAAGAGGTACCTAATATTTACAAAGTTCTTCATAACTTTCTCTTAAAAGAATTCTATAAAAAGGTTTAGCATAATTTTACATTTAATATTTAAACTAGTCTTAAGCCCTTTGTTTTTTTTTAAATAGGTATTTTAAAATAATGATAAAAATTAGGTGGGTATTGTAATGATATAAATGTTTTGATATATCATTATTTAAATTTAAGAATGTGCAGCTGTACCGGATGATATATTTATTTAACATTTATAAACATAAGATAACTATTATTGATTAAGTTATGTTTAGAGTTAAGAAAATTAATAATCTTTGAAGCTGTATAAACACAAATTATTATAAAAATAGTACCTACATATTATAATAACTATAACAATATACTAATGATTAATGCCGCTATCTGTAAATTATTCATGTACAAAAGTGGCATATTAACATAATAACATCTATAAAAAGGACTACGACAGTCAACACAATGCTCAGTCACTCACCTAACATTTACTCAATAAATATCTCATTTTTCTGTTAATTTTTATAAATGCAATTAATGTAATTTGCTGGACTTAACTCTATCTTTTGATTTGTCTATATTATTATATTTCAATATACCTTTTTCTCTTTTAACTATTTAATATCTACTACACCAAGTTAACCTACACTAGTGGCGTGGTGAAACGGGCCTAGACTCTAGGAATTTTGGGTGGGCGGGTGTTAAAATTTATCATATTCGTACATACTATAGAACTAATGAAGTACTATAATAATTAATATAAATAAAATAACACGATAATCTGATTATCAAGTACCTAGGTACGTTGTTTGTAAGTTTAATGTTTAAAATCAGTATATTACTATTATTATCATCAATGTGTCTAAACCAAAAACTATTCTATTATGTTTTATATAGGTATTGATTGTGGTATAAGACCTACACTAAGATAGCCCGCAATAGCGATTTTGATTTGATGATATAACATATAAAATAATGGTTACACGGTGTGCATTTAAATTCCGTTGCGGCACCGTCATACAAGCGCATACTCGTGAAATCTTATACGAAATAAATAATAATATTATTATAATCGTCGCGATATTCGATTTGAACGTCTCGGCGCGCGAACCGGACCGCGGGAGTCGCGGCTCGACCGGGAGGACGGCGTCTTGTTGGAGGCGTCCGTCGCGAATCGGACACGTACGTAAGTCGTTATCAGTCGACCGGCCATCGGTATGGCGCGCGCGTCGTCGTGCCGATGTGGCAGAAGCGATCGTTCTGATAGCGTCGGCGAGTCACATATTTTTGTTGATATCGCGGAAACGTATTGCGTACCCGCGACCGGTGGCGGCCCACTGGTTCCAATAATCGCACACGTATTTATTTGGTAATAATAATAATAATAATAATATTATAGCCGTTTGATATTATGTCGAAATAATAGTGATAATAATAATACCGTAAAACCTCCAACGTGTAACCGTCGGACCGCCGAAATCGGTAGTAGTAATACCGATGCCAACGGTACAGTTTAGCCGATGACACCGTTGTGATAGACACGCGCGAACAACAGTTTCGAATCTCGCCAGTTTGAGAGCGGCACGCGTACTTACAGACAATCGAAAGGCGTCGTACCGCAGACTCGTCGTCCGCCCGAACGGTCCAGCTGTTCGGCATCAACATGTCGTCGCAGTCTCGTCTGCCGCTGGTGGTGGTGTCCGCCGTGTTCGTTCTGCTGTCGGGCCTTGCCGAATTGGGCAGCTGCAATCAGGTCGTGTCCCGGTTCGAGTACAAGTACAGTTTCAAACCGCCGTATTTGGCGCAAAAGGACGGGTCCGTGCCGTTCTGGGAGTATGGCGGAAGTAAGTGAAAACGTTTGTTGTGTTTCCTTCCCAGTCTCTGTTTATAATATTTTTCTTTGTGTACATATAGGTGTTTCTATCTCGATTAATCGATTATTTCCCTCACTGAACGATTCATTTAGGTACGTCCGATCATGCTACGTTTTGGTAACGAATTCTAGAAACAGCTTTTTGTAAACTTAATGCCCTATTACCGATAGCAGCTGGTAACGACTGCACGACAGTATGCTTGCACTCGAAAAGCTATTGAAATTCGCTCTTAAAATTAATGATTTGCACTTGAAGTTTTCGCAGCAAAAATATACCGAATAAAAAACTTTTAAAGCTTACTTATTTTGAAGTGATTGTAATTAATAACAATAATTTTAAAACACTGTTGTTTTTTACAAAAAAGTACACTTTGTTCATACATACTAATAAATATTAACATGAGATATTATCCTTTTAACCCTAGAGCACACGCGTGATGGTCAACAAGACCGAGCTTTTAGAATTTTGTTCATTGCTTCAAAAATATGAAATATTAATCGAACCCAACCTAGGTATCTTTTAATTAGGTGATAAACTAAAATTAGATGCAACTCCCAATTGAATACAGTTTAATGTCAGTACTATAGAAGGGTTCATAGTTCATTATCTATTAAATCAACTGTCTAAAAGACTGTGTGCGTGGTGCCGTAGTATACTGTGATATAACCTTATATTATGTAATAACATTTATATGAAAGTTTAATTTGTTTATATTAAGTATCAATAAAAGCATTTGACAATTTTTATTTATTTAAGAGCAATAAAATAATTATTATTTTAATTTATCGACTTTTAATTGATATGTTTCAATACACGATCTAAAAGACTGTTTGCGTAGAATCTCATGTATATTTTTAGTGTGTGTAATCTAGGGTTAATACATTTGATTATCTAATACACGTTCAAACAAATATTAAAGGAAGCATTCTTAAACAAAAATTATTATCTCAACAAAAATATCAAAAAAATACATTTAAAAATAAAAACACAATGGAGGTATGTATTTACACCTTAAAATACTCTCCAAAGTTTTTTATTTATAACGAGAAGAGTTTGAATCAATTTTAAATCACTCGTAAACAGTCTATCCAAATTAATTAATTATAATCTATATTAGGAATAATTGTGAAAATTTGATGTAATATTTGTTAATATTTTATTATGAATTAAAACATTTCTTTACACTAAAAGTATTATTCATCTATTTTTTTGTTTTATATTATAGATGCTATTGCCAGTGCAGATAATGTTCGAATTGCTCCATCATTAAAAAGTCAAAAAGGTTTGTTCTTATCTTATCTGTTATGATATTATATATTTTTATTCTCATAGTACAATTATGATATGAGGTTTATTTGATTCTGACAAAAGTTTTATAAACTATAATATTACTGTTTAAAAATATGTAACAGTATTTAATAGCAATACAAAAGTTGATAGTCTTATTTCCTTATTGATACATTTTATTCACGTCATAAACTAGATGTTTGCCAAAAAAAACATATTACATTTTATTTTATTTGTATAGTTTATGCTTGGCAAAAATGATGTGACAAATAGTAAAATTGTGTAAACTGTTTAAATGCATTTTATGATAAATAAGTGAATTATAAATTGTAGCAATCAGTTCTTTTTTTAATAACAATTTAATTGAAAGAAAAAAATGTATAATATTATTTTTATTATTCATCCTATAATTTAATGACTAAAGCTGCATAAATTATAAAGTATCATGGATTTCTAATTATGTCTCTGTGAAATACTTGTTTCATTATTGTCGATTTATATTAGTAGATTTGATAATGAAAGTTTTTTCGCAGGAGCAATTTGGACAAAAAGTCAAACAATGTTTGATTGGTGGACAGTTGAAATAAATTTTAGAGTCAGTGGAAGAGGTAGAATTGGTGCTGATGGCTTGGTACATATACTACTATATATTATTTTTATCATGACTTTAATTTTAATTTTTAATATTAATATATGATTTTAAATAGGCATTTTGGTACACAAATTCTAAAGGCGACTATAATGGTCCAGTATTTGGTAGTTCTGACAAATGGGTTGGATTAGGAATATTTTTTGATTCTTTCGACAATGATGGCAAACACAATAATCCATATATTATGGGTGTTGTAAATGATGGGACACAAGTTTTTGATCATGCTAAGTAAATTAACCAATTAGTTTATTAAATAAATATTTTATTTACCGTGTTTTTTCTTTATAGTGATGGTTCTACTCAACAGTTATCTGGATGTTTGAGAGATTTTAGAAATAAACCTTATGCGACAAGAGCCAAAATTGAATATTATATGAACACATTAACGGTATGTGTTGTTGTTTGGCAGTGACAACCAATTTTTCAACGCTTAAGGGGGCTTTGTAGTATGTCTTCATATGTGTTGACCGAGTCTTATTAGCTCATTAAGTCATAAAATATTAAATTTTATGTTAAAAAAATCCTTTTTAATCAGTTATTTTTAATATTGGAGTGAATTGACTTTTAGGTATTTTAATAGTGAATATTCTTGTCTTTAAATGTTTAATAACAAGTAAATTCACTACAATATTTAAAATAAAAGAATAAAATGGATTTTTTTAATGTATAAATTGTTATGCTACGCGTTAGAAAGATGGACATAACACAATATTATGAACAATATTATGAACTAGACTTACCTGTATAACCATATAACCAATTGACTGAAAAGAAAATGATCCAAAGAGCTTTTAATTATTATTTACAATGAAAAAATAAATAAATAAATACTTGAACTCAGATTTAGATAACTAACGTTAATGTATTATTTATGTATATATTATAATATAAATAATATTAATGAACATTTTTTCTATTTGTGTGAGCTCCATATATTTTTTTTCTCTTCAGATCAAATTTATTTATTATATACTTAATATAGATTGTAAATAAATTCAAAAAAATATATTAATTTAACATGCAAGTTTTCTGTTCATAAATAAATAAGTTAATATCTAAACATTAATATAATAAATAATGAATTATTGTTGTTATATTTTTAGGTATTTTTCCATAGTGGTAATACTAATAACGAAAAAGACTTTGAAATTTGCTTCCGAAGTGAAAATGTCTTCTTACCTAAGAATGGTCATTTTGGTGTATCTGCTGCTACTGGTGGTCTTGCAGGTTGTGTAGTGATCTCTTAACAGAATATTCTTTATTGTACTCAAATAAGCTTGTTATTAAAAACAATTTTATATTTCAGATGATCATGATGTAAATCATTTTTTGACATATAGTATTTACCCACCGGGAACAACATTCAAACCAGCTGGTACATCTCAGCAGCTATCAGATGAAGAAAACAAGCTAAACAGAGAGTATGCAGATTACCAACGAAAATTATCTCAAGAAAAAGAAGAGTAAGAAAATTATTAATAAATACTTATTCACTTTCAGTATATCAAACCTAGGTATCTTCAACATAAAAAGCATCTCTAAATGCACTATAACTATACATTTATAGCAAGTTGAAATTTTTGTTTTAAGCTACCTTGTATAAATTGTATTTACATTACTAGTAAGTTTTATTTTTATTTATTATTTTGTTGTATTGTGTAGTTATCATAAGCAACATCCAGAAACTAAAACAAAAGAAGATAGCGAGTTTGAAGATTGGTATGAAACAGATAGTCAAAGAGAATTAAATCAAATATTCTCTGGTCAAAGTCAAATTGTAGATTCTGTAAAAGTATTAAGCCAAAAACTTGATGAAGTAGTCGGTCGTCAGGAACGAACACTTAGTTTGTTATCTAATGTTCAATCTACTATGGCAGTTATTGGATCATTAGGTGGTGTACAAGGACAACCTAACGGTAATAACTTTGTTGTAGTAGCTATTTATACAAATTTATTGATATTTTCTGTGTATTTATACAGTACAAATTCCACAAGTAAATGCAGGAATGGGAAGACAAGATGTTGATGTATTGATAAACAATCAAAATGGTATTATCAACTCTGTGAGAGAAGTCAGGTATTATTTTCAAATATTTAATACATTTATATATAAGTTAAAATTATAATTATTATTCAAGCTTTTTTTTATTATCCAGAAAAAATAAAATTTTTATTGTTTTATCATCTTAAAGTAGCTGGTAATTTTTTTTGTTAGCTATATGAGCGAGTTTCATAAATTATGATAACAAATTTATTTATCTGAGTTCATTTCTCAGGATGCTCATTAATCATAACTTAAAAGTTCATTAAACAGTGTAACTTGTATTGTGTATAAAATATGTATTTAATAGATCTTTACTTGAGAGTATCTTATATTACTTTGGTTATGCGTTAGTGAGATATTTAAATATTTTACTTTAAAATCATTTAAATTTGTATACATTAAATACTTTATTTATACTTTTGTAGGAACTTGGTGGCAGAAGTACATTCAAAGACTGAAAACATAATTAAAAACCAAGCTCATCAACCAACAGCTCAAGTTCAACCATTAGGCTATGATCAGGCATCAATTATACATGAAATCAGGGATACCCTGAATACAATCAAACGGGAATCTACACAGAAGGCTGGGCATTCACAACAATTATCATGTCCTACGTGTGCAACCAATACAATTGTTTTGGTTGCTGCGGTGGGCCAAACATTATTATTTATTCTCTACGCTGTCTATAAGTAAGTTAACGCTATGTTGATTGATATTTCAAATTACTGGTAAGTCTTACAGGAGGTTTGGGGGATTAATTGTCATTTGAATTAGTTAATAAAAACGGTACTCTAACTGTAAATCACTCCTCCCTTAGGAGACATAAGTTCTTTACTAAGAAAGTGGAAAGTGCAAGGTAACTATTGATAATGTATACACTATACTTGTATATAGTATTATACATTAATAAGAAACGTTTTATTTATTCAAAAGAAGGATGATTACATTTTTTATACTTGGGGATGAGTGATATTAAAGAGTATGGAAACAATTGAGTCAGTAGATGCTAAATTTTGACGTATTGAAATGAAAATTATTCATTTTAAAAATATAAACTGTGTAATATAAAACTGATATCAGTCCTGTAACAGCTTTGCGATTCGAGTGGAACTTGTACAATATATTTACCAAGTATTGTACCACAAATTCACAAATAACATACATCATAATAAAGATTAAATATTATTTTCTAGTAAAAAAATTATATTATTTTGAAAAATTATGAAATAAACAAGTTGATTATTTGATTGACTGAAAAAAAGATTGTTTGGTTTAGTGATGACTTTCATTGTTCTTTCATTTCCTCACAGCAACTTTTGTTATCACTACTTGTTGACATTTTGTCGATTTTCATTCTGATTTATTACACTAAATATTAGTCTTTGCCTTAAAAACATAACATATTTCATAGTGTTGACCATAAAAATTATACAAAAAATGTTTGCCTCTATTCAAATAAACAAAATATGGCGTTCTTAATTTTAAGTGATGACTCAAGAATCAAAAAAAGATTAAAATTACTTAACACAAATATCATTCTCCCTTAATTATGTTTCCTAATCTTTAAAAAGTAAAGATAGTCTCCGCTCAATGTTCAACTACTAATTTCTACATATTCTTCTGTTTCAATTGCGTATAAAATCTGGATATGTGACTATACAACTCTTAATAATTTTGTTGCATAGATACATTCTTATTATGATTTAATTGAATAATATTACCTTTTCTGATTACTGTTTGTGTAATTTTAATGTTAATATCAGGAATCTGATATCTTGTGTGCGTATTAGTGGAATAATAATAATTATTATTTTTTTTTTTGTTACAGGAACAGTAAAGAATCACAGGCTAAGAAATTCTATTAAACCTTGGAAATATCAAATAAGAGCAGAACTAAATAAATAATACTATGTATATAATTAGGAGATTTCATTAATTATTACAACTGTGTTTAAATATAATTGATACCTCTTATGAATAAGATAATAGTAAAACTTTATTTATTTTTTTGGTACAAGTGATTAATCTGCATGATAAATCCACCAAAATAAATATTTTTTACTATGTAATTAATGACTTATTATTAAATTAAGATAATTTTTTTTAAGGTTGTTTTACTTTTCGTTACAATAAGAATGTGTTGTGATTTATAAAATAAAAATAATAAAATAAATTTAATTAATTATCTGTTTCAAAACAATGTAACCACAATATAAATTCATGTTGATTTGTTACTTACCACAACAATAAATAATATTATATATGTTAATTTTGATATGTTTTTTTAAAAATAATTTTAAATTGAAAATAAAAACCAATAAACAAAATAATAATTGTTAATAATTTTTATTTTAATGCATTGTCAATAATTATGTCATAGAATTGATTTATAGTTTATAGATAATAACCGTTTAGATTTAGTTAGTAACTTATGATAATATATAAATATATAGGTAAATTGGTATTATTATAAAATAAAATGTTTTTAGTAAAAGTAAAAAAATTAAGAACACATGTAAGAAGGTCAACTTTAAAAATAAGACAGGCTTTATAGGTTTTTTTTTTGGCGGCAAAATATTTATAGCCTGGTTTTAAAATGTTCATTAATACAATATAATAATAGTAGGCCCTGGGCAATGTAATCAAACATGTGTCATTACGCAAAACAATATAAATATATAATATTATGTATGGTATCATTGGGATGCCATTAGTAGGTACACATAATAATTGCCACGACGACGAGGTATTTTATAAAAAAATAACAAATCTATTGTGTGAAAAATATGCATTAAATTAACGTGCAAGTGGACCCGTGCATGACTTCTGACAAGAACATCGGCGTGCCGGCCCCGAGCCCGCCGTCCGTCTTCTCCTGTTCGTTCTCTTGATCGTACTCACAATCGAAGTACCGACTCTGCAAACGATAAAAATACGGTTTTAATGAACAGTAATGATATAAAAACAAAACTCTTGTCGTGTCGTATCTTTTAACATAATTTACTAATTACTATATTATTATTATTATTATAGTCAAGACGATTCGGCAGAATCGTTTGATTGAGACGGTTAGAGCGTTACGTTTTTAATATTAATATAACATGACATGTTATATTCTTCAAAGGTGGATTTTTGAGAGTTAATTTAATAATAGGACGAAGAATAAAAGGTCTTCTCTACGTCGCGTGATCCTATCATTGAATCGTGCAAACGGCGTGACCGATAGATGGCAGCACTGTGTCGATAAAATTTTATCCACATCGTGAATGCTGTTGTAGACGTCGCGCTAACGATTTATTTATTTATTATCGGGGCCATTTTCGAAGTTGGTGCTACGACTTCCGACTAGCCGAGTCCAATTGGGTAATAAATGACTGAATAGTAATGACAGTAATGACTACAATATGAGTACACTGTACAGTTTATAATACCTACCAATGAGATGTCTGCAGTAGTATCGCAAGGATGTATTTAAAGTAGTTTGTTATGCACGGGAAACAAAATACCGACCGAACATGTTGGTACAAAAAAAAAAATGTATTAGATTATTACGAAAAAGTTGACAGTTAAAAAATTTGAATTTTTTCCCTGGACCGGGACTATACTAGGCCTGCGATTTGTATGCTAATTGTGTAACAAAGGTCCTATTTAATATTATATAAATTATGAAAACAAATTGCAAAATATTATCTTAAATTTAGCCAGTTTAGGTAGGAGTAATAAGTATGATGGATAAATGGAGTAACGAGAGGATTAAAACAATAACGATTTTAAAAAAAAATGTAATCACTCGCTTCTACAAAATCCATCGTCCTGGATGCTCACGGTATGTTTGTATACACATTATAGGTAGGTCGACCTTTATCGATATTTTATTATTAATACACAAATATGATATTTGTGTCCATTAGATACCTACTTAAATTTAACGTTTTCAATGAATATCAACAATCCTCGATCATAGTTTAAATTTTTGTACTAAGTTCTATTTATTTAAATTTACAGCTGATGATGTCTATGTATAGGAAAAAAATATTATGTGCCTATAAATATATTGAAAGGTGATTATTTTTTATGTTATCGAATTATGGCACTATAGCAGACTAAGCCTGAAATCCACTCAGTACCGTATATAATAAATAAGAGCTTACAAATTTACGATGCATATTTTATCAATAAAAAACAAAAAAAAAATTGCATACGAGAGTGTTGAGAGTAAGTATTTCTTTATTTTAGAGCTTAACGCGCACATATTTTATGAATAATCGACGTATTTATGGCCGAACTGTAAACAGTTTTCCACGCATTAGATCTTTTTTTCGTGTTTCGTTTATTTTAATAAAACAGTTTTTAATGAATAGTAAATAGTTAATAGCACAACGATATTAAACGACGTTAATAAATAAATATAATAATTAATAATCAATGTGCATAGGTTATAACAGCAGGTACCTATGCACATTTATGGAATTGAGAAAAAAAAATGTACGATAATAGGTATTATAGTTTGTTTTTTGCATTTTATAATTTTTGTTTGCACATTTTATATAATTTTTTTTAGTGCATAGGTATTTTGTTTATTTTAACACCTATAACTATTTCGAGTCCAGGACTAATATTCAATATGTATTTGTACTTTGTGAAAAGCTATATACGTACTGAAATCGAATTTTATGATAAATTGAAAGAGATTTATCTGACACGTCACATTAATGTCACGATGACAACCGATTAGCCTCCGAAAATTCGACAAAGTGCACTTTCATACGACTATACTATCTATACCTACTACACGCAATAGCATACAGCCATATATGATATCATGGCTGTGTCGTCTACACTTTTACATAATAATTAACGAGTTGTACCTATATTATAATGTATAATATACATTATAGAACTAAAAATAACAATTCGGCCATGTTATGAGTATATATAAAATAAAAAACAAATTAATCAAATTATGTAATAACCAGAGCTTGGCCATCAATCACGAGACTGAACTGCGTAATTGGCCTAAGCCAAATAGAATCGGTCATGTTATTTAGTTTTGAGAAAGTTTTAAGCTTTTAGTTGCGTTATACTTTTAGTAGTGGGTGGTTATTCATATTATAGTTCATTGATTTATTATCAATACGGATAGGTACCTAATAATAGTAGATATAAATATAATGATTAGCACAGATTAAAATATATTCGTAACGCGAAAATGGTGGTATGAAATATGAATACAATATCAGAATAGTGTTTTTTTGATAAATATAAATAATTATTGTCGAGACATATCGTTCCTTCAATGATTGTTGGAAATCGAAAAGTAGCAGTTTCACGGCGTGATGAGCCGGTTACTTTGGTCGGCAAAAGGTGTCGGTGTGGCAAACAATGAACTTACTGTTCATCGACCGTCAAGACTGCGTAAACCGTCTTAGTCGGTGTAGCAAGAGTGCGTTTAATTCGCCGAATGTTACGCCGAAAATTATGATTCACTACAGCTTTCGTCAATATTGTATTTAGTATCTAGGTATAATACCCGTGTCGCAGCACTTTTTTAAAAAATTCTTATAATTACGTGTTGGTTATAAGCTCGGGGAACATGCAAATAATGGTTTTCTGTTAGTAATAATTATACCTATTACGATAATTCATAAATATATTTAATGATTTATACAAATTAAAATATGTTCGTAACACGCGTGTGACGGATAATGAATACAATATTAGAACACTGTTTATGATAAAAAATAATAATAATAATACCTAATAAACGTATTTAGTTTTATTCGTTAACAATAATTATTATGTATTATGAAATCAAATTTAACTTATTTGTTTTATACAAACAGGCGAAAATCCTTTAAAACAATAGTAGGTAAGTGATAATAATTGCAAAGCAAAATATTTTATAAAAATATCATATACTATTTATACTACAAATACTAATATAAAATAATCAACAAAATGTGATTGTATAACAATAAAAAAATATCACGAATAATAAAATTGATATAAACACTTAAAACAACACAAACATTATTATGATTAAAAATTTATATTTTGACATTAACACGATATTTGTTGGCTAATCCTTAACCTCTACTCTATAGGAAATAATTATGTACCTATAACTAGGTATACTGTATACTGGTATAATTATCTGATGACAATAAAAATGAAATACGTTACTTACTTAGTTTACATATACTTATTTAATATTTTAATTAATATAATATGACTTATGAGGTACGAGCATATTAAATTCAATTTGTTAAATAACAAATTCAGTCGTTTTCCCGTCGAGTACTTTTTGTTATAATCGTACAACAATAATGTACGATTGCAATAAATAAAATATATTATCATAAAATAAAAAGCTAAAAAAAATGTATGAACTAATAGGTTATTAGATAACTGCCCAAAAAATTAAATAAATAATCGGCTACGCTGTTTGCTCATAGTAATACCGATAAGTATATATTTAATAATTTAGGTAATTCTGGTAATATATTATAAAATACAATGTATAGATAGGACAGATGGGTCAATAGGTCTATATGTATATATATATATAAATATTCGAATACCTATTATTTTTTTAATTTCAAAAAAAATACTCAGAATAGGTATTTAAATACTTTTAATGTATTTTTATTTTTTTTATAGAATCATACCATAAATATGGTTTCAAATTTTTGACAAAACAAATATTTCTAATGTATAAATTATACATTAAACAAATTCTAATATAATCCATAAAAATAAGGCACATACTTAATATATTAAAGAAATAATGGCCAGGATAACAGTAAAGTACATAAAGGCATAAAGCTACCTTTTACAACACTAATTAGTTCTAGTTCGGAATTCCTCTGATTATAGCGCAAAAATAAAAGTTTATAATTTGGAAAATATTGTAAAGGTTTTAATAAAAATATTATGTTAGTGTTAAATTCATTCTTCTAATACCAATTGTATGAATACAATAATAAAAAGCAGGTAAGTGGGTACCACTCTGCTGTACATTAGGTGCCGTACAAATTATTATTATATATAATTATAGGAGTGTTAAATTTGAATTCAATGATAGGTATCATTGTATACGAAAAACGTTTCTGAACGGGAATGATTTGTCAGCCTAAGATATAATTTCCAGTGGTTGTTGAAAAAGGTGGTTTATGTTTTAATGGCCTTAATACACCAAAATTTAACTTATTTTATAATTATTGTAAGCTAATAAGCTTATGGAAAATCTCGTATTGAATTTTCAACTCTTAGCTACTTATACAAAAATTTTTATGAATTATACCTACAAAATAATTTGCAAATATTCATGGTTTTGACGAATTTTTGTCAATACCTATTTGAACTTCAAATGCTAATAAAAAAAAAATTGTGCCTATGTATTCTTATAATTTTTAAATCACTATAAGAGTAACTTATGAGAAACTTTGTATTAAATTTTCAAGTATTTTTATAAGGCCAAAAATTTTATCGACACTTCAAAAAAATTTTTCAGAAAAATTTAAAATTTTTAGTTGTCTATAAATAGCTCAAAAAAAGTCAAAATATTTTGAAAACTAAATCATGTAAAGTAAATACCAATCTAAATAACTGGTAAATTTTTCAAGTATCTACGACTTATACTTTTTGAATAATAACAAAATATATTTAAAATCGTTTGAGGGTAAATCGTTAGATATTTCGTAAAAATTTAAAATTCAAACGCAAATTTTTCCTATAATTTCAGTTGTCTATAAATAATTCAAAAAAAGTCAAAATATTTTGAAACGTACATCATGTAAATAAAATGCCAATCTAAATAACTGATGAAATTGTCAAATATCTACGAATTATATTAGTTGAATAATAACAAGTATTTAAAATCGTTTGAGGGTAAATCGTTATCGTTACGAAATTTCGTAAAAATTTAAAATTCAAACGCACTTAAAATTTTACCTATAATGATGCTCCGAGTTTTCTCTATATATACTGGAAGAAAAACTTATGGAAAACGTAGTGTTGTATTTTTAATCCTTAGTTATTAACACAACAATTTTTATGATTTTTCAACTTCAAAATTACTTACAGATTTCGTAAAAATTTGAACTATAAACGCTTATAAAAAAAAAATTTAATGACTAACGATTTTTAATTTTTTTAAGCTACAATAAGAACAACTCGTAAGGAACCTTGTATTAAATTTTCAAGTTTTTTTGGTCATCCAAAATTTTTTTTATCGACACTTAAAAAAAAAAAATCTCATAAAAATCGAAAATTTCAGTGGTCTATAAATAACTCAAAAAAAGTCAACAATTTTTGAAAATTTAACTGTATATAGATAACACTAACATAAACATTTAGTTAAAATTTCAAGTATTTACAGTGATTAGTTTTTGAATTACAACCATATAAAAAATCGATTTAGTTAAAAACTGGTTTTGCGTAAAAATTCCCGTTTTTCCGTTACTTTTTCTTTTTACTTTCGATTTTTTTGAAAATTGTTGAAAAATGTTTACTTTTGACCTGTGTAATGCACCAAGGATATTCACTTTACCATCGGAAACCACCCCCAAAGTTTGAAATTGAAGCATTATTTCGACTAGTTATGCTGTACACAGACACAAAAAACAAAAAACAAAAAAATACAACTTTTAAGTATTTTTTATTTAATACAATTTTTATTTATTAACTATAAAAGTTAATTTCTAACCCTTCCAAAACTAATTAATATTAATATTAATGAGAAAGAAACACTTTTCCAAATATTCGAACATGACTAGTACTGAATATTAAAATAATATTAAAATTTAAATTTAAAATACGTATTCCGAATAATTTTCACTTATTATTTCAAACACAATCTTTACGGAATTAATAGATATATTATATAACAACATATATGTACGTTAATAATAAAGTATTTTATAATTCATGAGTTATATAATATAATCAAATAAATTATCGACACTTTGTTGTGAATATGAAACGCAGAATCAATTTAATCTAATGAAAACTATCGAATATTAATTAAATTCATAATATCATTATAAAAACATTTTCAAAAGTTCCGTTTCATTATTTATTTGGTTTCAGTTCATAATAATTTGCTATATACCGTTATAGCTTGTAAGCTGTAATATAGGTATTAGTGTATTACTATAAAAGTAATAAAAAAATATATTTATTTATTTATTTATTATTATCACAATAATTATGAAAGCAAACGTTTTCTTTATCGCAATTCGCAATAGGATATTATGAGAAACTATATATTTTATGGTTGAACTATAAAAAAAATAATAATGAATTAACATTTTTAAATCATGACAAAGGATTAGAACAATATATAAAATCTAAAAAAATCATCTCCGGACCGGGAAATATCAAAGCACTCAGAAAAACACTTAAATAAAACAACTTTAAGTGCATGGTATTGGATACTAATACTTTTACAAGGCTGGACGAATTTGGCTGGTTTTGCACGAAGTGGGTTTTATCATTATTTATTTATTATTTAATTGGCAGAGTGACACTTAAAAACATTGCAATTCTCTTATTTATGACCAAAACAAATAATATAAAGTAAGTGGTTCAGTATAGACTATAGGATGAAATGAACTGTATATATATATTATATTATACGGTATGATTGTTTATCAAAACTGTCAATAATAATAATAATAATAATAATAATATAACAACAATCCTTTAATGGAATTTTATGTATACATTGCGTGTTCACACTTTGCAAAACCATAAAATATATAGCATAAAAATATTTTATATAGCTTTTATCGTAGTATCCATAAAAATTAAATTTTCTGAGTAAACCGTTGCCGCACGAATTTTGGTACTCGTAGTATAAATTTATGCGAATCGCATGTTAAATATTTAGATAGAAAAATTTGCAAAATTTGAAATAGGTAGGAGGTTAAACTGGCTAGTAAAATATACGTAATATGTAAGAGTATGTTCATTATAATATTATTTTTTTAAATAAAATTCATATCATATAAGTTTGTTATAGTGCAGCATTATATTTTGTTCTAAGTTTCTGCTAATGCCTATATAACCTATTGCCTATAGATAATCTAGCCATGGGGGTTATAGGCTATAAATTTATAAAATATTTTTTTTGTTATGTAATTGTTTTATAAGACAAATTATTAAGAGCTAAGCCAATATTTGACATAATTTAGCCACATAACATATTACAACGCGCGGGTGGATTTCACCGTTTATCTGTTATTAAGCCACAAAAATATACAAATACACATTTTTGTTGTAAATTTTGTTACAATAATATTTTTATGTAGAGGTTTTTTGTGATAAAATTAATTTTTTTAAAGAAAATTTAAAAAAACTGAAAAAATTCACATAAAACCCAAGATGTCGGACACTTCCGGACTTCGGAGTGGGAGTGATGGCAACTTTTTTTTTGGTTAATAAGAAACCTATAAACAACCTTTCTGCAAAGTTTCAAAACTTTCAGATTTAATCCCGATAAAAATCGTTAAATTACTATAATAATAATAATTTAATAATTGTTTATGATATAGACAACTAAATTCGGCATTTAAACAAATCCGAGAAAACATATAACCTGCTGATATTTTTATGAAAATAGTATTTTACCTGGCATTCTAGACACCTACAGTGGTCGCTCATCTTGCATGTTATGCCGAACTGGGCAGCGACCGCCTTATAAAACTCTTTGCTGCTCTTGTGAAATATTTCTTGTCTTACAGGTGAGCCATTACTATGACATTCGATCTCGGAGTTACACGGTTGCTGACCACTCCCTTCGGCGCAAATGTCATCGTCCGCGACCATCTGCTGCAGATGACCACCGTGATCGGAAGATTGTCCTGGCTAATACAATTAAAAATAAAAAAAACTTAATATCCGATACGGTGATACGCGAGCTTATATGACTTACAGTTACAAGCAAAATATAAATGCATAACGAAAATTATAGACAATGTAATGTGGAGGTATATATTTATTTTTTATAAGTTGGTAGCTTTAATATTTTGTACAAATCTATACAAACTCGATGTATGGATAAAAAAAAAAACAACAACACGTACTTAATAGTTAATCTTTTAGAGTTTAAAATTTTTCCTGACGATTATATATACTTATATATATATATATATATATATATATAATTACGGCTTTAAATATTTTAAATATTTTATTCGATTTAATCTTTAATATTTAATTTTGATGAGTTTTCGTTATTTTATAGTTTCATTAGATATTATGAAAATAAAATAAATACATTTTTGTTTATTTGAGTACTTTATATTGTAATTTATGATATGGATACAATTATAATAATACATATATGTAGGTATAGAAAGAAATCTGGAGGCGAAGTGCCAAAGTATATAATATTTTACTCTACGTATAAATATAATCGATACTGGGTTCAATTCCTATGATGTATTTTTGAATCCTGCTAATATATTATATTTGTAAATAATAGCCCGCAATAACCGAATGTATATAATATTTTAAGATTGTATGACGTGTGTAAATATTAAACCTTAATTCTACGTTAAAATTATATTAGATGTGATCACATAAAAATCGACTTAACGTCTTATTAATTATCTAAAACAATTTATAATTACATATATTAATATTGCACCTAACAGTTTTCTTAAAATAATTTTAAAAAAGTTATAAAAATGAAACAAAAATCGACAGTTTGTTATTAATTATTATGGAGAAATTATTTGATAAACATAACAACAATTTAATTTTATATTTGGTATTTTTAATATGTTGGTATGAAATTTCAAACAAAATCAATCCAGGCAAAAAAATACAAGTGACAAAGATGATAATTAATTAATGGGTAACGATTCATTTGACTTTGTGAGACCAATCTAATTAAAATGTGTGTTTTTGATATTTAATCTGTTATTGTAATTTGAAACTTATTATTAAACTTGAAAAAAATTAATTTTTCTTTATAATATTATGCGTATATAAACAACGACGTAATAATATTTTTTTACCTCTTGTAAACTGTGTTCATAACTCGGCGGCGGCGACGAGGGAATTTGTTGTAGGCCCATACAATCCATACTGCTGCAACCGGGGGTACACGAATCCGAGGGCGGTTTCTTGTTTTTGTCTTTGTGTTTTTTCCTCTCCTTTTTCATTATCAACGTTGCTGCAGAACGCTTTACATAAAGGACAAAATGTAACGATGGTGATTATTATTTCATGTGCGCCATACGATGTAAAGCATCAAAAACGTTGAAACATTTATTATATTCATACTCGTATTATATATACCTATATATAGGTTTACCTGCTTATTTTTTACGATAACGTCTAGCATTATAGTGTTCACCTTATATAGGTACTTTTAATTAGATATAGGTATGCATTGGGTGATAAACTCGATAAAAGTTAAAAAATATTACAATCAGTTAAATCGATTGACAAAAAATTGTAACTTTAATGAAAGTTTCGCGAGAACGATGCGTAACATCGTTCTCGCGCGACTGAAGAGGAGAAGTAGCAGCAAACGACTATTTTGGAGAAGCTGCAATCAGTATGACCAGGGGTTGCACTAAATTATTATTCAGGGCGGTGTTGCCATGGTGATACTTAACTATATAGCAGGGATAGACGTACATAGGTATACTATGTAGTAGGTATATATAATACATGTCCCTGCAGCTATGTAGTATTTATATAGGATTTATTACTTTATCGATTTTTTCGCTGGTTATTCTCAAGTAGGAGTATTACTTGTAAAAAAAATGCAACAGTTATACACTTGAATATATTATATTTATAAATATAAAATATAACATAATGAGAATTCAAGGCATTTAACACTATAGGAAAAATAAATTACTTAAAAACAAATCGAAATAGCTAAAGCGTATAATATAATACTGCACATATACCATACACGTAATATGTTATGGTTAACAAGAAAAGTCAGTTGGAACCTTTTTTTTTTGTTGGAAATATTTGCATTTATTTATTATATAGTCATTAATCATTATTTTATTTAACCTTCATTATGATTCGTGTTTATAGCATTAGAAATTCATTTTTTTACACATCTAATATTGATTTATTTAAGTAATTGCTATTTATGCTATATATTTTTATAATTTAAATACTTTTTAATTCATTATTTATGAATTAAGGCGACTTAGTATGCTCATTAAAACTTAACCTGACCTAAAGGAAGCACTGAAGCAGAGATGACTAAATTTAATTTAAAAAATACTAATACGAAAATATTGATTCTATATCTATAAAATAATCGCTTCCATCCCTGTCATTATATAGTATACACTCGACATATAATATACAAAATAATTATTGTTTATTGTAATGTTTTCCTAATCGATTATGTACAATACCTATTACTTGAAAATAAATATACTAAATATAGTCACTATAAATCATATTGTCATATTATATGATTATAATTTTTATAGTATATCATATAACACGCATAAAATATTAAAATCAACTACAACAAGCAAAAATTAGCACGGGGGCGCGAAAATTCCGAATAAAATTGTATGTACTTCGCGACAGCCGAGAACACGCTGCAGTATGCAGATCATATCATTTATATCAGGAGTCGCCAACCAGTCGAGCTTTCCAGAGACACAGGCCGATCGTAATAAAAATAAATTTTACCATTATCGGTCGACGTAATACTTTACTATTGTCGGTTTTGGAAAAATTAAAAGTGCGAGACTTGTCGTTTTACTCGGGAATGGGAGTTATATTTTTCCTTTGACGTATTAAAGGCAAACTCGAATTCACGAATTGAGAATAACTTAAAAATGAAATAAAAACAAGTACCTATATGAATGGCGATTGTCTACTGCAATAGTCGACTTGTCCGAAAATAGTCGGTTGGCGACCCCCTCCTCCCTAACCTATATGATATCCATGACGTCCATCCGCAGTCGTGTTGTTATTACTATATAGCTATATGCGTATCTATCGTTACCTATTATAATAAAATATTATTATTACTTATTTTTTATAACCGCGCTCGGCGGTACTTACGTGATGAGATCAATGATGGAAACGGATTGCATTAATCGTTCGGCACGAACAGTGCTCGCAGTCTATGTGTTTCAAACTTCATGTAAGCACGCGAACTCATACACACACACACACACACACACACACATACACTCACACTCACACAATTGCGACCGTCACGCGAGCCGGTCGCACGGCGTATGTACACCGCGATGTTTACGCTGTCGTTATAAGTCTCGTAGACGTGTCTGTGTGCGTCTGTATGTGTATGTGTATGTGTGTGTGTGTTTGTGTGTGTATGTATGTGTGTTTGTGCGTGTGCGGGAGAGGGTCTGCGTGTCCGCGCTATGTAGACGCCTCCGAAACGATGTTACATCGTTATTGATCCATATTGTAGCTAGGGATCCGTCTTAGGGCGCATACTCGTCGGCGACGCACACACACACACACAATATATATATGTGCTTGTACATACATACATAAGTAAGCGTGTGCGCAGACACTGTCGGCAGGGTGATCGTAAACAAGCATAACGAATGTATATATATATATATTATAATATGTACCTACGTACTCTTTTTTCGACATTAACAACGCTACGCTACACTATAGGCTGCAGAGGGGTTAAGGTTTTGTCGACCGCACCGCTGAAATCCGCGAAAACATCACGTCGAATAAAATAACATTTAATACCTATCACTATAATATAGATTTGGTAGATATTATATTATATAGAATATTATGACATTGGCACGCGTTTAAAAATTTACGATATTGTAGGAAGGTATAGAACCATGTATTATATTTGGATGTTTTTACACTGTTGTGTTGCGAGTACTATGACTTATGAGTTATGACGCACATTGCACATAAACGTAAAATATTATACGGATATCCGATACGGTATTCCTGTAATAATATCTTGCAAACCGTGAAAGTTTCGGAACTATAATGTTTAAACGAGCGAGAAAAGAGATGTATAACGATGTTACGGTTGATATGTATTGTGTATTTGTATAGTATCAGATGTGACTTGTGTTAGATTACAAATTTGTGTTATAAGTCGCATTTATATTATATTTATCAATGAATACGACTCGACACTAGTTGACACTAGTCACTATATAATAGACTGTTTATAGACTATAGTCACACTCTGTAACTCATATACTACACATTATACATTCAACAGTTTTTATAGCTATTGTAATATAATAGTGCAGGAGCTATTTATTATTATGATCATTAAGTTAATTATATAATTAATTATTTATAAATTGGATTGTACTATTTTAGTCTGTTATTTTTTATTTTATTTGTATTTTTGCCGACAAGCCTTTACTCGGAAATTATGTTGTCAATGTAACTTTAATAAACCATTGTATGAATTTACCTAATAAAAATTTTTGATGTCTAGGCCTCGGATTTTAAAGCAAATGCTTATTTTGTTATACATGACAATAAAAATCCAATTTTTATACATAGATTTGTTTCATGTCATTCCGATTCCAAATAAACCAATTTTTTCGGATTTTTCTATGTAAATGTTTTAGATTCTGAACGAAGTGATGAATGTATTGATTTTACAATGATGTGTGTTTTTTTACTTTTTTATTTATTTTTTTTTTTGTGTCTGTGTACAGCATAACTAGTCGAAATAATGCTCCAATTTCAAACTATGGGGGTGGTTTCCGATATAAAAGTGAATATCCTTGGTGCATTATAGAGGTAAAAAGTTAACATTTACCAACAGTTTTCAAATAAATCGAGAAAAACAAAAAAAAAAAAAATGATGGAAAAACGGCAATTTTTACGCAAAACCAGTTTTCGACCAAATCGATTTTTTTTTATGGTTGTAATTCAAAAACTAATAACTGTAAATACTTTAAATTTTCACCAAATGTTAATGTCAGAGGTATCTATATATAGTTAAATTTTCAAAAATTTTTGACTTTTTTCGAGTTATTTATAGACCACTGAAATTTTCGATTTTTTTGAGAAATTTTTTTTAAAGTGTCGATAAAAAATTTTTGGATAACCAAAAAGTTTTGAAAATTTAATACAAGGTTTCTTATGAGTTGTTTTTATTGTAGCTAAAAAAAATTAAAAATCGTTAGTCACAATTTTTTTTTATAAGCGTTTTTAGTTCAAATTTTTACGAAATCTGTCGAAAACGCGAAAATTAGCAAGTAACTTTGAAGTTGAAAAATCATAAAATTTTTTTCTTTTATAACTAAGTTTTGAAAATTTGGTACAAGGTTCTCCGTAAATTTTTCTTCAAATATCTGTAAAAAAAACTCTACCGGATTCAGACAAAAAATTTTTATGAGTGTTTGAAATTTAAATTTTTACAAAACCGCGTTAAATAACGGTTTAGCCTCAAACGATTTTTGATATTTGTTATTATTCAAAAAGTATAAGTCGTAGATACTTGAAAATTTTACCAGTTATTTAGATTGGCATTTTTTTTACATGATTTAATTTTTAAAATATTTTGAGTTTTTTTGAGCTATTTATAGACAACTGAAATTTTCAACTTTTCTGAAAATTTTTTTTTGAAGTGTCGATAAATTATTTTGGCCCTATCAAAATACTTGTAAATTTTATACAAAGTTCCTCATATGTTATCCTTATAATGATTAAAAAATTATAAGAATACATAGGCACAATTTTTTTTTATTAACATTTGAAGTTCAAATTTTGACAAAAATTTGTCAAAATCATGAATATTTGCAAATTATTTTGTAGTTCAAAATTCATAAAATTGTTTGTATTTATATCTAACGTTAAAAAATTCAACACTAAGTTTTCCATAGGTTTTGCTTCAAAAAGCTATAAAGAAAATTTTAAGAGACATTATAGGAAAAATGTTTTGAGAGTTTGAGTTTTAAAATTTTATGAAATCGGAATATTTGTTTCAAAATAGAATATATGACAATATTTAATTATAATATATTATAGACTGACAAATCATCTCCGTTCAGAATCGTTTTTCGTATACAATGATACTTATCATTGCATTCAAATTTAATCTACCCTAGTCCGAGGTCCACCCCACCCCCTAATGTACAGCAGAGCGGTACCCACCAGCCGACTTTTTTTTTTTTATTGCATTTTTGCAATTATTCCAGCTGTGAAACTTTAATAAGTTTATTGTGCTATAATTAAAAAAAATTAAATGTAAATAACAAGAAATGTAAAAATATACCTCTTAATTTGACAGTATATTATATACTATACATACATACCTACTATACAGTATAATAGTATATGCTTTATTTTGAATTACAAATGTTTAATATTATATTTATGAAATTGTGACAAAATGTTTTCAAGTAAAACAAAAACTTTCTTTTCTTTACTGTAACGAGTATTAAAAGTTTTTAGTTCAACATTTGTTCCGATTTCATCTTAGAACTCAACCGTAGGTACCTTTAAAAATTGCTCTAAAATAGTATAACATACAACTACTCGTATTTATAGTTTAATACATAATATTATGTACTGTTCAGCATAGTGGAATGGAGTTTAAAAACACATATTAATAACAAAAACAAATTCGTCAACCAATAGTAGTGTTATTCAGTGCCACTAACATGTATAATCGTAAAAATTAGATAAGTACAAATAAAAAGTATACAAAAAAGTTATTATTTAAAAAAATCTCCGAATCGGTATGTATATAAAATTATAAACACATGTACGTAGTATATAGGACATAGGTGTATTATATTATTATTTTTATGTTTTTATTTTCATAAAATTATGTATATATTATATTATATTCACCTCGCGCTATAAATTATAATATGTACACGAGTATACAGAATTTCTAGATTCACGATAAAAAGTTCACCCTGTACAAAACATACATCTACACTGCTGCAGATGTACACGACTACACCATATATACGACCCACTCGCTGCCACCCCTAAATCTATACCTTTCCCAGTGGGCTATGGCCTTTCCTCTCACACCACCGTTTCTTTTTGAGCTGCACAGCGCCAGAAAACTTCTACGGCATGTTTAGACGTTTACCTAACCTTTAGACGCGATACGCTCGATGCGCTTTTGACGGACGTTTCGTCCGCAAGACAGTAGACGCCTGCGCGACGCCGCTCTGCTTATATATTGAATAGCAATATAATATGTGGTATCTTGTACATACAATATATATAAAAGTTTCGACTGAAAAAAAAAATAAATACGATTTATCGATTCGACCGAAAAAATAATACCCTAAAATAGAAACATGAAATGGCTCTGAAAGTCTGAACAAAACTAAAATTGCTTATAACTTTCAATACGCTGCATCGTGTATAGATTGAATATTATTGTATAGTAGGTAAATCACTCTTCATCTTCAACGCGATCACTAGACCACTAGTCCAACAAGGCAATAACGCAATGGCGAATTATGAAAAAAAAAACTCGAAACTTACCTGGATATAAATAATGATTTTCTTAGGCTATAAAACTCATGCTTATTTTTGAAATTTTATAGAACATCTCGTCCATAAATCAATAATGAATTAATATTACTAAACAAAATAAATAGGTTTAGTAAATTGCAATTTCGCAATCATTTTCGTACGCAATCGTGCATCGCCAAAATAAAATATAAGATATAAATACAAAATTAAAAAAAAAAAATGTACACAGTTTTTTTTTATAGAGTTTTATCGAATAAGCACTTTTATTTTTAACAATGCCATTTAATGTCTACAGCATCAATATAATTCAATATATTTTTTTTCTGTAGCCATAAATAGAAATGCCTTTAATTATTATTTATAAAAACAGCCAGCTGTCCCAATACCAGCCGCGCCCACTAAAAAAAAAATCCACATATCCCGCTGGCATAGTCCGTCACTGGCGCCACCAAACAACTGTCATCTTGATTGAAACACCGATGATACCCTTTATTTAATAGTCTTATAGGTACCTACACTAATATCTAATAATTTTATACTAATGGTATTTCCCGGATGGTGATTACTGATTACATACCATAGCAGAGATGACAAACTTATGTTAAGCGTAGATTATCTAGAAAACAGAGTTTCTTAAAATTGATTTTTATGATTTTTCTTATTCTTTTTTCAATAAAATATTCATTTATAGCGATTTACTGGGACAAAGGCAATAGGTGTTCTTTTTTTAAATTATTAATTCAATAGTGTCGCGATGAAAAAAAAAAATCGATCACGAAATTTTAGATTCTCAATTGTCTGATGAATGTACGAATGTACCTATATTGGTTTCACATATGTAAGTGGTTTGTGTGTGTCAGATACTCAGATGTCACGTTCAGGATCAGTAAAAAAGTAAAACTTTTGATAACTTTTTAAAATAAATAAACCACCAGGAAAATTGGATTACTATTTGCACGCAACAATGGTTTTCGACAAAATCTAATTTCTTTTTTTTTGTATGTTTAGGTACTTATTTCACAAAGAAATTACCTCAAGGAATTGAAATGTTCACAACATGCATATAAATGACTTATACATACTAAAATTGTGTATGTATTATGGCTTTTTTCTATACATTTTAGATTTCCTATTTTAAACTTTTTTTTTTAATATCAAAATGCTTGAAAATATAATTAAAGTTTTCTCATAAGTTATCGTAACAGCAGTTAATAATGTCGAAAATAAATATTCGCAGTTATGTTTATTAGTATTTTACGTTCAAATGTTGAAGAAATTTTATGTGTACCAATATATTATTCAAATATATAAATGTATATAAATATTAATATATATTATATTATATATAGATTGATTTTCTCAAATAATTTTTTATTCTATCCAGATCAAAAAAATATAAATCTTTGACACGTGAAATATTTTACTGCTAACTTCACTAAAGGCTAAATCATATATCATTTTTATATAAAATTAATTTTTTTCAATACTTAGTTTTATTATTTTAAACTATTAAACAAATAACAGGCAAGTATAGGTATAATACGATTATGTAAACAATATATTCACAACATTTTACGGTATGTCGTCATAAATTTATTAGTTGCATGACATTATAATTTATGTACTTTTAACTTTGGCAAATAGAAATTATTAGTTAAATCCATCATATGACAATATTATAAGTGTATAACGATATGGAAAATTAAATAGCTACAGTATGATATAGCATTATAAATAAATTATAAAATATTTTTTGAAATATAAATCTGACACACAGTTACCATGCTCGTATTAGTATGTCGCATATAATATTATGTATAGTTATTTAAGGTCTAATATTACATTTAATATACGCATTCATCACAGTGACATAGGTACTCAATGATGAAGTACATTAATTGAATTCTATTATATACAAGAGAGAGACGCTTTTCAATTTGACAAGCATCTACAAAGTGGGTAAGTATATAGTATTATGTAGTATCAAATTAGCCATTCCGTATAACTAATATAATACATGGTCTATAATTTTAGTTCCCTTTGATGATGTTTTCGCAAAAATAATAACAAGACGAATTATTTATGTATTGTTATTTTTTTTTTTATATAAAAATACATGTACTTGTATTCGATAATTTATATTACTAGATAATACCGTAATTTACTATTTTACAACATTACTCTCTATAGTCGAATCAACGTAAATGAAATTATCTACAATACAAGATATCTCACAATAATTGGTAATTTTGTTTATTTTATTTTACTGCTCAAGCGTAATAGTCTAATATTATTAACATAATATTACATAGAAACGTTTGATATTGTGTTTTCAATAAATGTATATATTCATCGCTATTCGCTATACATGTGCAATGTGCCTATAATCTATATATATATATACGACACAAATAATGTTCTCATCTTATAGCTTGTATTATAATATATCAAATAACTCTAATATTGACTAAATGAGGTAGTGCTTGTATCACTGTTTAACGTACAGAAAGTGCATTGACCACGAATTTACATTTATTTGCAAGGTAAAAATGGAAAACTTCACTACATCATAGGTAGACATTATAAAGGTAAGGTAATAGTGTGCGGGTGAACAAAAACTTCAAATGTTTCTAGTTTAAAATTGTACGTTATAAGTTTGAAATTATATAAATTATAAAATATTTTTTTCATTTAAATATGTGTACTGTTGTATTATAGGCTTTAATGAATTTTCATAAAATAAGAGATTTTAGTACGTAAGAATTAAGTTAAGAAAAGAGCCATAGATAAAACAGAAAAATTCAATACATAAATTAAATTAAGCAATAATTAAAAAAGCATTTAAATAGGTTAAGATAACAATTATGAAATACAGTGTTGATAAACCTGCTAGTAAGCAAAACATAGTAATAACTAATAAGAAATGTAAATAAAATTTTCTTAATAATTAATCGGGTGTATGAACTGTAAATTAGTATAATAAGAGAAAGATGTAATAATCGATAGTAACTCGATTGTAAATTTATTATACAAGAGATATGGCTAAGGCAGCAAAAGGGTCAATGGTGGTGATCGTGTGACTCGATCACCACTGGACGTCGCGTTCAAATAAAGTATTTCACATCATTTTTGGTTTTACTTTATTTTGGTATACGTCCGAGTAATCGGAGTATACGACAAAGTGGCGCCCAACTCGTGGCTGGTTACTCTACGACTTTTATTTTGTGTGTGTGTGTGTGTTACACACGATTTTTCGAGAGAAGAGAGAATGCGTATGTGTGTGTGAATTTTATTTTTGGATTTCTCCAGTTATTTGTGTGTGTGCAGATTACACGCAAATTATTGCTGGATTTCTCCAGTTGTGTGTATGCGATATGCACAAAGCGGATTTTTCAACTCAGCATTTGTGTGTGTGTTGATCGTACGCGATTTCGTCTAGATTCTACAATGTGTGTTTTCAGACAGCGCAGCAAGGTTAGTATTTATATACGTCATATATAAATATATACATTTTTTTTATTATGTTTACTATTATTATTATTTTATTATTAGTATAATAGTTATTTATCTATTTATTTTTTTTTTAATTATTACTACTATTTAAAAAAAATTTTGGGATATGAACACAAATTAAATTTAAATTAAATTTTATCGAGATAAACAGATATTAACCTAAAGAAAAACAAAACTTATAGAAATTTGCATATTAAATAAATTAAAATCAATAGGTTAAAGCTAGTATAACGGATAAAAGTTTAAATGTTGATTTGAGAAATAAAAATTGATTTAGGGAGTGAGAACATGTATTGTTATCATACATTTAATTATCGAAATTAATAAGGAACAATTAATAAATAATATTGCGGAAAGAAAACAAGAGAAAAATATCATGAGTGAACGGCCGAGAACCCTACACGTAACTCCTGAGCATTTCACGGGAACACGTAAAAACATTTTTGAGACAATATTTAATGATTACAGAGTTTAATAACTGGTTGGAAAAAGACAAAATAAAATTTCTACCGATGTTTGTGAGAGGTACAGCTAGAAATTTTTTTGAAAATTTATGACTAAGTGACAATAGTGACCAACGCCTGATAGAATAGATATGGTACCAAGCTTACAAGTTTTATTACAGCTACACGCCTACTGTACAGTTTAATCATTCCATTCAATTATATTTCCTACTAATGTTTATACTTCTTTATCAATATTATAAAAATATAAAATTATGGCTAAATAACACTCATAATCGAGTCATATTTTGATCGGCCAATCGAGATTTTTTCGGTAGCTCGGCGGCTCAATTTGGATCTGCAAATGACAGTTGTATAATATATTGTATTATATTGTATTGTATTTGACATAAAAATATTACTTACAATATTTTATAATATATTCTCAAAAATATAATTATATCTAGATATTTGCGGTACCATGATTTGCATTAAATGCTAGTTTAATAAAGATGAGATTAAGGAAAATTAGACATATAGGTTCATGCCTATAGTTTACTAACCTAACCGGTATTCAATTTTTTGACAAAAAACTGTTTTTAATGATTTTTAAAAAATTTCCATTTTTCTTACAACTTTGTGACATAGCAATAATAATAGTACATAATAGATATAACACAATTACCACTTACTTGATAAAAAGCTTGATAATTTGATATAATATGATTCCTTATGGTTGTCCATTTATCGATTAAAAAATATCTAACATTTGTAGTAATCTCCATTTAAAAATCAACAAAATTTATAAAAGTTTGAAAGTTTCCAAATTATTTTGTAATTAGAAATTTATTACAATTTTTATGTCTAAGATTAAAAAATATAATACAGAGTTTTCTACAAGTTTTTAACCCAATACATAAAAAATTTCTTTTAGTTAAATTTAATTTTTTTTAAGCGTATTCAAAGTACAATGTTTGATATTTTGTTGTAATAATTTATGATACAAAAACAGTAGATACTTGAAATGTTCACCAAATGTTTATAATATTATGATTATTTTCTATACACAATAATACAACTTTAAAAATATTTTAACTCTTGAGTTATTTATAGATATTTGAAATTTTATTTTTTTATTTTTATTTCTACGAATGTCTCAATGAATGTTGATAAAAATTTTATCGATGTATAAAAATGCTTGAACATTTAATACAAGATTTTTTATAAGTAATTCATATCGAAACCAAAAATCTAAAAGATATAAAAGCGTAATTTTTCTTTATAAATATTTTAAGTTTGTATTTGGTCGAAATTACATATTTAAACTATGTAAATAACGATAGGTACCTATTTTATTATTCTGTTATACTTAGTTCAAAAACGATTTTCGTGAAAACATACAACTTTTACATACCTACCTATATTATTATATTTTATACGAATGTATGAAATCATTGTGTAGTGATATTTTCAAATACAATATTTTTGGCCAAAATAAATTCAACCTGTACAATATTGTAAATAGTAAAATAAATTATTTTACTTTACTTTATAGTTTATACTCAATAGAAATTTAAAAAAAAAACACAACATTAAGTTATAAAATATACTTGGTGATATATTGGTTGATAATTTGATTATCTGTCTGTCTCCGTCCAAAATTGTTTTTCACGTATAACGATATAACGATATAATAATATAATAATAAAATATTGAATTTAAATTTAACAAACACTTAACACATCAAATTTGCTAGTCTTCTGTTTTAATTACATAAAGATTGTTCATCTATTTTTGCAGATTTTTTTTTCTTTTAAGTTATACTACTAATACATAACAATAAAAAAATAAAATATAATTTTAATTTATTTTTGGTTTTTATATTGTAAAAATCTGTTAAGAAATTTCAGTTTTCACTCTGTGTGTTTAGTACCAATATTTAGACAGATAGGTATAGCTACCATCAAAATTAAATGTGTTAGCCCAATGGCTGACAAAATATATATTTAAGTACTGATGGAAAACATATCTTTACAAACCAAACAAACAATTGCATTAGTAAATGTTTAAGTTATAATTATTAACTTATAAGTAACTTAATATAAAATCCAAAAGGGGTTGTAACCCGATTTCAAAGTTATTTCTGTTTGTTTAAGTTCGAAAGTTCATGTTAAAAGACATCACACCCACATGTGATGTCTCCGTCTTACATAATGTATGGGATACCTATAATGCAACATAACAAATTTGATTTGAGCAGAACTCATTTTATGTTTTTAGTTTTAATATTAGAGTTAATTTAACTATCATCAAAACTTAAAAGTAAGTATATTATTTTAAAATGCGTATAACTCACAATATAAAATAGATTCTGCTGGACGCAAATTTGTGCTATGTGTAAGACGGTAACAACAAAATATGCGGGTGTGGCATTTTTTTAACATTGTATAGTATAGGTCATCTATTATAGTCGTATATTTATAGAATATTTTTTCGGAGGATGTGGCACTGTGAACGCGTTTAATTATAATATATTTCTATAGTATAACCTAAGGAAAAAGTATAGCTGTGTATGCCTACTATATATAATATTATATAATATATATATTATATATATATATATATTTATTATTATTCAGCTTTTAGATCAAAAATTTCCCTTAGTGACTCGCTTTGGAAAATGTGTGTTGTATTTGATATGAATTAACTATTTAATTATAATAATTAATAATATTCAATAGGTAACACTGGTAAGAAGTATTTAAATAAGTACGGCTAAACAAAGTAGATTCAAAGATTGATATCAAAAATTTAAATACCTACTCATAATAAACCATCCACAGCTGCTATAGTCATTATAATATTAAAAAAAAATGTATCACTTAACTATAACCATTTTCAAAAATCAAATCCAAAGATCACCCATGCCATCCATTCAATAATATATAGGAACCGATAATGTATAGTATATAATGTATAAGAACCGAAAACTAAGTGATAGTTTTAGTCCATATATTAGGCGAAAGCCATACAATTTAACAATTGTAACGCAAATATTGTTTTTTTATACTTAAAAAATCTAGAAAATAAAAATAAATTTAACATTAATTTTTGAGTATTTACCTATTGACTTTGTCTTTATGCAATAGGAAAAAAAAAATTAAATAATCATACAAAAATGTTTCAATGTTATTACTTAAAAAATGTATGGCAAATAAGTTTAGGTTAGTTTATAGTTACTATATATGTAAAAGACCTGCAGGACCTCGTACTGTAAGGTCTTGAATATTCTATCAAAATTAGATTTTAATTTAAGCAAAACAACATAAAAGTATTTAATTTAGATTATTAAATATTATGTTTTATAACTCTATGCGACATTTATTACACATTAAATTAATTAAATTATTATTTTTTATAATCTGAAAATGATCACCAACAAATTTATATTTTGTTTGAATATTGCATAATATAGAAATAAATAAAATTTAACAACTTATAGGGAAAATATTTTATTTCTCTTTATCACCATAAAATATCCAAGTCCATGAAGCATGGATTATAGACAAATTTACTATAAAAATTAAAAAGTATAGATTGTAGTATGTTATAACCTTATCATATTATTAGGATTTTGTATATTTTAAACTTAAGTATCTAGAGAAACTATTTTTCGATCAAATATATTAATTTTAAAACTAATAAATAAAATGCAAAAACAATTTTGGAAAATATTTTTTTAAATATTTATTTCGTATAAATTTGTATCAATATATGTTGTAGTATTATGTATAATAATAATAAAAAAAAAAAATACAATTAAATTGTTTCAATAATTTTAAGTCAGAGACAAAGCGTAGAATTAAATTAATAAATAACAATAAAACCAGGTAGTCATAATAACAGTGACTATTAAATTATTTTAAAAGCAACTGTCAAACATGATAATGCAGAGATGCTATCATAAGAAACAGTATGTATCTTGCTTAAAAAAAAATGTAAATTTATTGGAACAAAAAATTAAATATTTTAACGTTTTATAAGTTGTAACAAGATTTATAATAGTTACACAATAATTATAATTTATAACACACACACATAAAAACATTTAAAACTACATTAAAGCTTTAATGAGAATAGTATACAAAATATCAACGTTGAGAAAATAGTATTCAATTAAAAATAAAACATCATTAAAATTAAATAATATTTTTAAATATTTAAATAATAATATGTTTTATGACAAATTAGTTGAGCTGAAAAATTGACAAACATAAATTTACAGAGAATTGATTTTTCCACTTTAGATGATTAAGTTAAATTTTCTAATTAGTCAATGATTATAATTTATAATTGGTAATCAATTTTAAATTTACTATCAACAGATACTAATACATAAATTATGCTTTTTATTATTATTATTTGCTATTCAAACTTAAAATTATAAATATTTAGATTATGTATATTTAAAAATCAGATATGAATCAAAATATGATATGTACTTTAATTTAGTGTCAACATAAAAGAAAAAAAAAATCTAGAATATTAAATAATTTATAAAAATTAAGTAACTTAAATTAAAGTTATTCACTGTAAAATTAATAATCAGTACCTACCTAATTAGGTATACATGGCATATATTATATGAATAATTTTATCAAGAACATATTTATACTTCAATTTCATGACGTTTAATAATGTCTTTAAAACTTTCACTGTGGAACTTGGAAAATATTTTAGAAAATATGAACGTAATGAGTGTAGCGATAAAACATACTACAAAAATTGTAAAAATAAAATCAACATTAGGTTCTTGATCCTCTTGGATTTTTATTACATTTTCATTTGGTTCTTTAAAATATATCCATAAAAGTGCCAAGCAGATGAAAACATTACTGGGTATTTTAATTACATTTGATATGGTAACTCTTATCTTTTCTGGTATTACTTGACTCTTTAAATATGTCATGGATGGAAAGTAAATACCAATAGAAATTTCAAACAATAAGAAAAAGAAATAACAAATCATTACTTTATAATATTTTTGTTGGCCATTGTAATCAATAAATATATTTGATATTGCCAAGGAACACATTAAAAATGAAAAGCTGGCTACAAATGTAGCCAATTGCAATTGTTTTTTTGAATCTAAAAAGCTATTTCCTAATAGTATTGAATATATTTTTGAACCAATCATCAAAGCTAACATAAAACTTGAAAATACTAGTCCTAGCGGGGGTTTTGAGTCTTTTAACACATCAAATGTAGGGGTCCAAATATATATGAATAAGTACATGACACCTTCGTATAAGGACTGTACCACACTGAGGGTAAAGATATTTTTATTTGTCATCCATAGAATAATAGCTTTCTTTACTGATGCTGAAGCCGATTTTGTGTTGCGAACATAGTGTTCATTTATCACAGATACAACATATATGCTAGAAGTTATGAGAAATGGAATAGCCGTTACAAAAGGCGCAACAGGTCCAAATTCTAACACGCTCACCAAGAAGTATGACAATAATCCAGCTAGTATTGCAAGTGTAGCATTAAAAAAAGTTGCTTTGGCAAACGTATTATTCAACCACTCTTCTGGCAACTTGTAATAATTGACATGCTCGTTGATGTACCATGAATCAAACGCCGAGTATAGAATAGAAGTGCTTATACCTCCCAACATGCGTCCAACCAACAATAATTGAAAGTTACCAAACATTTTCGTCACACAACACCCTGAATATAATATACCGTAAGAAATGCAAAGTATTTTACGGCCATAAATATCAGCCAATGCTCCTGTAATTGTACCAAATAAACTGTTGGATATTGTGCCGGTAATGAAAAGGACAGCTATTTCTCCTTCATTATAACCATACTGTTTGTACAATTTATAGACGTACGGACCTTGGAGCCAATCAGCAAAACACGCCAAACAGTATACAATCAAGTAACGCCTCTGAAGTTTCTGGAAGTCGATGTTTGTTTCTTGTTTCAGTTTCTCCACCACGTATTTTCTGGAAACAGCAAACAGTATCACTGCGATCGTCAGCAATACGATTATAACGATGAGGAACATGATGTCCATTTGTCATTACAGGAAATGGCAAATCTGAAATAGAAAAACAAAAATCAATAATGGCATCACTTTCTCACAGACAGAACATGCACAATTTAAAATAAGTAGCAATTATTATAATTATTATTGTTATGATCAGTGGCATAAATTGGGTGGTGCAAATGTAGCAATTGCACCACCAGAAAATCATAAAAATTTGTATATCTACCTATAATTTCTAATTTAAAAGTATAAATTTGTTTTACAAATTACAAGTATGTAATAAAATTTAATTTATGTGCAAGTATCGTTTTGTATCTATATCTTAAATCCTATTTCAAATAGGTTTACAATTTGGTAAACATTTTTTCGACGATAATATAAATTATATATCATATTAGTAATAATTGATGAATTTGAATATTTTGGTGCATTATGTTTTAAAAGAACCCGTCGACTCGGTTTAAAATAAAAAATTATTTGTAATTTTTTTTTTTTTAATATTATATTATATTATAATTAAGTTGTTAGGTACTACTAAAATAATTCAATACTTATTTATTTATCATAAAAAAAAAAAAAAAATGAAATAAAAATATAAAGACTATTGAGTGGTGGAGATTTTCAAATCAAAGTTAGTAGGTTAGAAATCAAAATATTTCTCTGCACACCACCAGAAATCGAGGCCAATAATTTACGCCACTCGTTATGATATTTTAACTCGCCGACGTCGTTCGGTACGGTTTTTTTTTTTTTTGTTTTTGTTTTTTTTTTTTTTGCTACACGGCAAGTGACCATACTATATAACAATAATAATTATAATAATATTTTAAACAAATAATATTATACTACGCGGGTTTGAAACGTACGGATGTCACATGACGGACAATAAAACAATAAACCATTGCATTACGCGTACGACTGAACGTTAGTGCGACGTTCATGGTGAAAAAATTATTATTCAGCGCGCCCGACCGACCGTCGCCCGTCGAATTTTCTAGGAACACTTGAGCACACACGCCACAATCGTCGTCGTCGTCGTCGTCGTCGCCGTATCGGTTTTCGGTTCGGGCCGGACGACGGTGCCGCCGGGCCGTATCGCGGGACTAAAATATGTGCCTAATCGATTTTCACATGATCGTTCCCGAGAAGAAGAAATTACAATAAAAATAAACGGTGTGCACGCCGCGTACAATATTGTTATGCGTGCGTACGACTCTGCCGTGCACACAGCAAACGGGGCGACGATGACGACGACGACGACCGTCGATGTTTATAGGAAGTTACGACGATAAAATTTCACAGAACGCATAATCATTATTATACGGTCGTCGTACGTTTGAGCAACGTCTAAACTCTAAAATAAATGATTCCGTACTCGGTATCAGTGTTTTCGTGAAGTTTTTATTATTCGTTATCAACTATACTACACTATCGGCGGTCGGTTATCAGACCGCTAGTTGAACTCTGCTCTTTCGTTTCGGCGGCGGCGGCGGCGTATACGACTCCTACAACGCGTGGCTCGCTGCTATATATTATAATACGAATTACGAATATATGTATATGATCAGTGCATTACACAACCCGCGGACCGTTCCGGCCTTCGGTTAATTTTTTATTTAACGTTATATATTTTATATAACTACACCTAATAACCGCAGTAGTAGACGTCATAATAATATGTGTACCTACGACTTATCGTGTACGGCTATCGTAGTTATTAACTGGCTTCGATTTACCTACCTCCGATCTCACAACGACCAAATAATAATAATAATCTAGGCCCGCCTAATTGCCATCCAACGATCGACGGTAATAAAAAAAATAATAAAAATAATAGTTGAGATGCACATAAAATACGTACCAAAAAATGTTCTGAAAATCGTATGTTATGTAACATGATAATATATATTATAATATTATTATACATTATAATAGGCACCTTTGACGTATTTTTATTTTGAAATTGTTTTTGAATAAAATATTTAACTAGTTGTACTACTGTTTTACATATTATATTATATTAGATAACAACAAAAATAATAATAACTAATTGTATTAGTAATTTATAGAAATCATTAGGTATATTGAATAGGAGGTAGATAAGTAAAAAATATATAGATATATCGTCGTCTCTTCGCCATCATATTATATAACATAATTTTCCAGTGAAAAGAAATATTTTAAGTAAGAATAAGCTACAATAATTTTAATCGTGGAAATATATAAATTTCAAAAGTATTTTAATATTTTTTCTCCTGAAAATGTAATTGATTGCACGAGTTAATATTCAGAAAATAGTATACCTACCTAATATACATAAAAGGTTATAGTTACTAAAAATGGTTAAACAAATGTATATTTTTATTTTATAAATAATTTTAAATTCCTACTGAAACTTAAATGATAATGTTAATTATTTTAACGATTTATCAGTATTAATGATTATTTAATTTATTGACGTTTAAGCGGAAACACCTATACTCTATAGACGCCATATTATGTTCTTATATAAATAATAAATATATACCTAATGTAAAATATGTAAATAATTCTAATAGTTATTTTAGATTTTGAACGGAGTAATGAATTTGTTGATTGTACAATGATGTGTTTTTTATTTTTTGTGTCTATTCAATATAACTAGTCGAAATAATGCTTCAATTTCAAACTTTTTTGAAGTGTCGACTGTCGAAAAAAATTCGGCCGAGTCAAAATACTTGAAAATTGAATACCTACTAAGTTTCTAATAAGTTAGTCTTATAGTGATTCAAAAATTAGAAGAGTACAAAGGCACAATTTTTTATTAACATTTGAAGTTCAAATATTGACAAAAATTCGTCAAAACCATGAATATTTGCAAATTATTCTATAGGTATAATTCATAAAAATGTTTCTATTAGTAGCTAAAAGTTGAAACTTTAATACAAGATTTTCCATAAGTTTTGCTTACAATAATTATAAAATAAGATAAATTTTGGTGTATTAAGGCCATTAAAACATAAACCACCTTTTTAACAACCACTGGAAATTATATTTTAGGCTGACAAATCATTCCCGTTTAGAATCGTTTTTCGTATACAATGATAGGTACCTATCATTGGATTTAAATTTAACACTCCTATAATAATATAATAGTGATCCACATGACACCTAATGTACAGCGAGCGGTACCCACTTGATCTCGCTTTTTTAATTTTGGTTAACATTTTATTAGTATTTTGCTTTTAATCAACGGCATTATGAATGTAATAATTTGTTTGTATATTTAGTATAAAGGTAATAATTATAAAGTCACGTATATGGCAGTATTAATTATTATAATGTTCAAATCTTTGGTAGAATATAATATTTATTCTAATCCTGTAGCACTACCTATATTTATTGTTGCAGTATAGAAATAAGCTCGCGACTTATAAATATTGGCCCTGGACCTCTAGAGTAACTTAAGCTTAAATGAAAAATAATTAGGTATGTTAAAATCATTATAATTTATAAACAGCTATAAATTCAACTGCAGTGTATAGGTACTGTATACTGTACTATGGTAAAAAATGACTATACTTAAATTATGTGACATATTTTGTTTTTAAATTGTTTTGATACAAATTCTATGATTAATTTGATCTATGTTTTATTCAATTTAATAGTAAATCTTTATAGGTACATATACATATATACATATATATATATATATACATCATACATAGTAAGTAATATCTCTATTTTAATTAAGTTACGCAGCCGTGTTGGAAAGTAAATTATCAGATTTCTGATACGTCAATCAAATTATTAATAGATTAAAATAAAATATTAATCGTGTCAATATTTACAGATTGCAGAAATGATGAATGAAAAGAAAAAAATCGGTTGTTTCATTCCTATATTAACTTACTAATATTTAAAACAATCAAATTATTTCAAGACATGTGTGTAGCATGTTTTAAATTTAAATATACCAACTATTATCAAAATCTACAATGATTTATTAATATTATTTTCATGAAATTTTAGTACTTGAGTTAATAGACTATATTACAGACAATAAAATATTTATTATGCAATACTTGGGTTACAAATAACACGATGAAGAATGAAGATAAATTTAAATGACGCTACAATAAGTGTTATTTTTCAACGAAAGAAAGAGAGAGAAACAAATATACAAAATACGATTTGCAAATTTGTATTTTCCAAAGTATACATTAAATTTGATACCAGATTTTACTCTCCAATATCTCAAATGTCACAAATAGTTCTAAAAGAATTAACATATTTTGTAAATGTTACGTATAAAAAATGTAAAGACTATCATTTATCAAGTTATTTATTTTTGGTTAAACCAAATAAACAAAATTGATTAATAAAATACACACTATGCTCTTGATATATTTAATAATGTAAATATTTTAATAAATTCGAGAACATCAAATTTGTATAATTGTATTAAAAATCTTCGTTTGAATAAAAAAAACACTAAAAAAATCCCATTAAATTCTATAATAATTTCAAATAATATATTATAGTTTTGTATAGCGTTGTAGGTATAAAGATTTGTAAAAAATGTTAAAGCTAGTATTTTCCAAGATAAATTGGAAATTTAAGTTGATTGTTGGTAAAAACTTACTAAAAAGTGATTTTTAGAAAAATTATCTATGTTTATTTAAAAAATATTAAATACAAATTTGAAAATTAAATTTTTTTTAACACATATTCTGAATAATCATATCATCGACATTATGATATTGTCAATTCTATTTAAAATGACATATTACTGAGAACAACAGCACATTTATTTATATAATTTAACATCATAACATTATTATTATTATTATTATTATTATATATTAATTATTTTCAATTTTCTACTTAACTAGATATTCATTTTAGATTTTTTTTAACTTGAGTATTTTTACGTCGATGTGTGATAAGGTTGGTGCAACTATATTATAATTCTACGTTTTTTGATTTTAGTTTTAAAGCTATTTCAAAACTAAACGCTGTTTGAAGACATTTTAAGTTAGTATTTGTGGGTCATGTTATATAGCTTGATTTATAAGTATAAAATTGTTTTAATTTAAACGCAGATATTGTTTTCATTTATTTTTTCTTTTTTTTTAATTTAAATTTTTTATTATTAAATTATTTTAAGCGTTAAAGATAATTTTTAGAAAACTAAATTTTAAAAAATCGCTAGAAAAAATCTTATAATTAATTAATTTAGTAAATTGTAATATTGATATGCAAATAAAAAATTCCTTATATTTTAATGTAAACAGGTCAAAATATAAGAAAGATATCTATTTAAATTAGCCCATTATCTTATTAATTAGATATAAATTATTATGTATTATGTTTACGTCTACGAATTGGTAATATAATATTTTTTTTTAGGTCTTCATACAACAATATACAACATTAATAAATTATCAATAATTAATATTTTATTGTTATAATCATAACATTTAATGATAATTAATTTGGTGTGTATTTGTAATACTCACACGCTGAAAATTATTATAATTACAATTATTTTTATCGGATTTTTTAGCGCATGAATACTACATCATATACTAAATTAAATTATTTATTAATAATATTTTTAAGTGTCTTTTTTACAAAGTCTTTTTAATCCTTACTTTTTTTGTCGGCATTCCATAGTAATATGTTTGTCATATTGGGATTTTTGCCTTTAGAGGTTGTTAACTATGATGAGCGTTTATAATACGGAGACATGAGGACATCGTGACCTTTTAAGTATGTTGTAAAATATCATAATATAAACATTATAGTATTATACAATATACCTATATACGTACCTATATATAATATAGTCTTTAGATAAAGGTATAGTCACCTGTTATGCAGCTATACATGTTAGTAACAGTCATTTCAGGTTTTAATCCCGACACGGACATATATTTTTGAAATTATCTGAACAAAACATGTTATATTTTACATTTTTTTTTAAGACGTTCCCGATATGAGCAAGCATTCAATTAGGTGAGTGTGTATTGTTTAACGATTTCTCGACAATATAAGCCACACAAGAATATTTTTACCCTGTGAACATATATTTTACTACCCATGTGGCCACGTGTCATACACTCATACCCGGCACATGTATATATATAATATATTATATATATGTTCACGTCGACTATAATCGTATACCTACTCACGTCTACTCTTCCGTGTATACAGGGTGTGTAATATTAATTTAGTGTAATATTTTAATTTTAAGTGTACTCTAGAATAATATGTAATTTTAAATAGACTTCTAGCTATCACAGCTGCTCCAAGCAGGTAACTTCGGCTGTTGAAGTTATTAATATCTTATTAGTTACTGACTTACTGTAATAAATAATAATATTATATAAGACTAACGTTCGTAATATCCTCCAAACTTAACAAGTTTACGACGAAAATTCAAGTAAAAAATGTAAATAAGTTGGGAATGTCTGACCGTTGACAATTTTACATAATTAGAAAAAAACATATTACCTAACAATATGAATTGTATTTTATAAGTGGTAAAATTCCTAGTACTCTTAGATATAATATTATGGTCGTTCGTTATAAAATATCTACCATCAATCGATATTTATGTTTTTTCTAAAATTATTAGGCTACGAAACCCGAAACCTATTCTGTACTGTTTTTACCTAAGGCGGAAAAAGAGTCGCGGAGTAGTCATAGCGATACCGTATATAGTTCGGTCTAAATTACTTAGCCAATATCGGAGGTACGGAATTGGATTACTACCGATTACTTAGTCAAGTGTAACTTAAAATTCTGGACATGATACACACTTTACATGCTATGTATAATTACCTACTAAAATTATGATTGATCTTACTCTTTAAGTGCTATTTAATGTAGGAATTTGTAAGCTGTATATGTTTAACCTCCATTGTAACCTGATTATTAAACATAATTTATTTAATCATCAATATTGTATCACCTCAATCTACCCATTATCAAGACTACTATTCAGAATTGACAGAGTTCATATCAAAAACAATCTAAAATGAATATTTTCTTTATATAATTATCATAATGACGATTTTATATGATACGATTTTTTGGAATTAAAAAAAAAGAATAATATGTACCTACAATTTCAAATTGTATAAATAATATAAAATATAATTTCTGTGATTATTGATTATCTTTGTTATTATTATTTGTCGTACTTAAAACAAAATTTAAAACACACATTATTGTGAAATCAATAATGACTCTTCATATAAAATTCAATGTAGAAGTATTTGGTATACAAAAGTTTACAAGTTACGAAAAACGTATATAAATAGGTATAACATGTTTAATTTTGAAATTTCGTTTTTAATCTTTCCACGAGTGAAAGGTTTTACTATGGTTTATTTTCTCGATACGAGTTTCGAAAGTGTTTGAAAAATGCTTTGTCACGATCAAATATAGTTCTTTAAAAATAATATAACACCCAAAAATTATATATTTTCTTACCCTACACAGCTGTATTTTTTCTGCATATTATAAGTAGGTACCTATGTACTATAAACATCTGGACAGAAAAAAACGTTTGCAGGGAGTAGGGACCAATTTATTTTAACGGGCAGGATAATGTTTATACATATAATATATTTCAGTAAATAATCGTGTAGATACATCGAGTTTCCGTTTTTGATTTAGGTATAGTATTGATACACAATAGAATATTGGTATTGAATAAGGCGTGACAGAAAAACGTATTTTATTGTACAATTTGTATCGTACCTGGCGTACCTATAGATTTTTGGAAAGAAATTTTTGTATGTATACATAAACTGCGCAGTAGAAAACTATACTTTTTTCACTTAGATCCGAAACGGCCATCTAATAAATGGCATTAAATTACTCTCTTATATCCAGCGCTGAAACTGCAAGGAATATAATGAAAGGGACTTTTATACTTGATCAAATTATTGGTTGAAGTAAACCTACCCAAGTCCTTCTTTATACTCGGCCAACAACTATCAAAATATTATAATACACGAGTATTTGGCATACTGAAGATTACTTAAAAGCAATTAAAACGCATGTATTTCGAAAAATATAGTCAATTATTTACATTAAAAATAATATTAATGATTATTAATTTTATTTGCATAAAATCTATATCATATTATATAGGTTAATTTGCTCGTAATTATAAAATATTATGAACTATATTATACCCATCTGTATACATCTATAGGCATATTCATTATTTATTTTATGCAGACGCTTGCATATATAATTATACGGTCCCCTACGTGTTGTTTATGTATATAATCATATATGTTGTATGAATATAAAATATCACAGCTCGCTAGCTACAGTTGTTATATAGTACCTATTATAAAAAAACGAGGTGTAAAATATATCAAATTTAATTTGAGTACCTACCTACAATTTGAGTTTCAGTATGAAACTTCAAAAATGATGCAGGTACTCATGTGTTGAAAAAATATATTCTTATGTGTTATTATTATAGTCGTTAGCTAATACCTATATGTTATAATATATGTATCTATATGTACATGGTTTTGTCTGTACACTAGTATTGTAAACTATTAAATATATAAGGTAAATGTCATCGTCTTTTCCTGTCTTATATCTATAATTTAACGATCATTACTCTAATAGTGGAATTATACGCACACGCACACGCACACACGCGCACACACACACACGCCCACACAGACACGCACAGACACACAGACACACACACAGACACAGACACACACACAGACACACACACAGACACACACACAGACACACAGACACACACACAGACACACACAGACACACAGACACACACACAGACACACACACAGACACACACAGACACACAGACACATACAGACGCACACAGACACACAGACACACACAGACACACACACATACACACACACTAATTTACCAATTGATAAATTAGTTAAGTACAATAATTATTGACAATGTTTATTTAAAAATTTTTAATTTTAAAAGCCGCGTACATTATATAAAATAAATTATAAAATACAAGGCACTATATACAATATAATATACATATATAGACATTAAATATATGGCATCGTCCTATGTTTAAAGATAACTTCGCCCAATTGTTTGTATAATTATTACACGTGTACACTAAAATCGTCTGATTTGAAAAAAAATAATTCGGTCGGTCCGAAACGTAATATTTTGGATATTGCAAGAATTTTACGTACAATCAGACAATCGGAAAATTAGTGATCTATTACCTAATTAAAATAAATAAAAATATATTATCGATTGTTGGACATTGGATGTACACAATAAAGTGATGATAATCCTATAGCGTATAGCCATTATGCGTTTGCAGTAGTATATATGATATTAAAAAAATGTTAAACTATTGACTAATATAATATTATACAAGGACTAAAGTATACACAGCACTTGGTCAATATTTGCGTATCGACATTAAAATAGGTACCATATAGTATCGTTTATCGATACGATATCGCATCGGTTTTAATTAATTATACTGATTACGTATTGAACCCGAAGCAATAATAAATACCTATTATTATTATATATTCTAAAAAATACGTGGCCATAAGACTACGGCATTACAATACAGTATAGGTACACTGCGTTATACGCACAGTTAAATAATTGATAACTGATAATGTGTGTAATAATTATGTAAATTAATGTTAAATAGGATTATATATATGTATTTGTTATGTATATAGAAGCTATATGTATGTACTCACTTATGGATGATAAATGATGGCTTGCGCACGTGTTTCTGGTGGGTAGACACTTTCTACCGCGTTTAAAATACAACTGACAGCGTCGTATAGCACTGTAGGGATAGCAGGTAGGTACAGTAATATTGTTGTATATAGCTACTGAAACGGAAAAAAAAATATATGTTATTCGATCATTAATAACTGGCCGATAGGTGGCGATGGGATCGTCGCTGTTTGGGAACGAAATATTTCCAGTGGTTGTCGCCGCCGCCGCCGCCGGCTGGCCGCCACGACCAATTTGATTGTACCAACAACCTAACGCGGGGGGGTTGTAAAAAAAACCGGTTTCGTCGTCCTTGAACATATATCGAACAGATGCTGTGCGCTGCGCACAACAACAATAATATAATATTCTGTGCCTACGCATTTACACCAGATGTTGTGGTAGGTATATACCGTTTACTTAAATTACGAACAAAATTCCAAAAACAATTGCTTATCTCCGAGGAGATTTCCAGCGGACAAGCTCATTAGGTATATAATATACCGAGTGCTCGTGTTGTAGGCGAAACTTCAAAAAAAAAAATCATATAGTATAGATAAATATAATTTTTTTAAACTTATAACTACCCTATACTCACTATTGTTTTACGATTTAGTAATATAATTAATTTGTTTATATATAAATAAACGATTATAATATGATGCCCAATTTAATACATATATTTATAAACAATTTGAAACTAATAGGTACATTTCGATTGACCGAAATTGAAAGTATGTACTAAACAAATAAATATATAGGCATAAATGTAATTTGTATAATTAACAAAACTATAATCGCATAAAATGCAATTATTCTAATAAATAATCTGGTACAGTCAAAATATCATAATGTACTCGTTAGACAAATACATAGTCTGAAAAACTGAATTATTTATACCATAATAATTATAGTGTTATGAAAAGAAATAGCAAACGTAGAGTAAGATCTCGAGAAACGAGCAGGAACTCTAAAGTTAATTTAAAAAAGGAGAGAAGGAATATCAATGCGTCTAGCTATTAATTTTCGCAAGAATAAAAATTTATAAGCTATTACAATTACATGTCTATTTATATTTTAGATTCTGAACGGAGTGATGAATGTATTGATTTTACAATGATGTATGTTTTTTTTTTTTTTTGTGTCTGTGTACAGCATAACTAGTCGAAATAATGCTTCAATTTCAAACTTCGGGAGTGGTTTCCGATGGAAAAGTGAATATCCTGGTGCATTATAGAGGTAAAAAGTAAACATTTTCCAACAGTTTTTAAAAAAATCGAGAAAAACAAAAAAAAAAAAAATGACGGAAAAACGGGAATTTTTACGCAAAACCAATTTTCGTCAAAATCGAATTTTTTATTTTGCTATAACTCAAAAACTAATCGATGTAAAATTGAAATTTTCGCCAAATGTTTATATTAGCGTTCTCTATACACAGTTAAATTTTCAAAAAATGTTGACTTTTTTTGAACTAATTATAGACAATTGAAATTTTCAATTTTTCTAAGTATTTTTTTTTTTTAAATAACGATAAAAAATGTTTGGCTGACCAGAAAATCTTGAAAATTTAATACAAGGTTTCTTATAAGTTATTCTTAAAGTGATAAAAAAAAATCCGGAATCGTTAGTCACAATTTTTTTTTATGAGTGCTTAAAGTTCGAATTTATACGAAATATGTCAAAATTGCGAAAATTTGCAAGTCATTTTGTGGTTGGAAAATCGTAAAAATTTTTTCTTTTATAACTAAGTTTTGAAAATTTGGTACAAGATTCTTCATAAATTTTTCTTCAAATATCTGTAAAAAAAACTCTACCGGATTCAGACAAAAAATTTTATGAGTGTTTGAAATTTAAATTTTTACAAAACCGCGTTAAATAACGGTTTAGCTTCAAACGATTTTTGATATTTGTTGTTATTCAAATAGTATAAGTCGTAAATACTTAAAAAATTTACCAGTTATTTAGATTGTCATTTTCTTTACGTGATTTGATTTTCAAAATATTTTGACTTTTTTTGAGCTATTTATAGACAAATGAAATTTTCAATTTTCCTAAGAATTTTTTTTTGAAGTGTCGATAAAGTTTTTTTGGAGGAGTCAAATTATTTGAAAAATTAATACAAAGTTCCTCATAAGTTATTCTTTTAGCGATAAAAAAATTATAAGAATACATAGACACACTTTTTTTTTTATTAGCATTTGAAGTTCAAATTTTGACAAAAACTCGTCAAAATCATGAATATTTGCAAATTAATTGTAGTTCAAAGTTCATAAAATTGTTTATATTTATATCTAACGTTAAATATTCTAGACTGACAAATCATCTCCGGTCAGAGTCGTTTTTCGTATACAATGATACCTATCTTTGCATTCAAATTTAACCTACCCTAGTCCGAGGTCCACCCCACCCCCTAATGTACAGCAGAGCGGTACCTACCCACTTGCCGACTTTTTATACTTATAATTTTACGCCGATTTATTAGGTTAAAGAATGTTATCATGCGGAGTATACCTTTTCAATTTTTAAAATAAAAGCGGCTAATAATAAAAAAAGCACTCTGTATTCGATCTAAAGATAAGGAGTTTGTTGCCGTACACGGGCTTTAATGTGCACTACCCATGTGTACTCCAATGTGGACCAAATATATAGGAGAGTAGCAAACAATTTTAAGTGAGGTGGACAGTTCAAAACTCTTCAAGGTGTGAATTATAAAATAAAAAACATGACCAAATTTATTATGTATATAGTCTTCTACATAAGCATAATATACCAGATGTATTCAAACTGTGTTTTTTGTTACCGATTTCTAAAAGGTCGTCGCTTGTGTCAGTTAAGAAAAAATAATGTACTGTATGAAGGTGTGATTATTAAGTATCGTGTTCTGATAAAAATAAGAACTGTATATAATTGTGTTACCATTGACACATAGTGTCAATGTGTCAGTCATTAATCGATGTACCTAGCTGTAGCGTATATTATGATTTATAATTAAATAAATACACTTAGATATTTAATATTTACAGTCTAAACTTTACATATATTATAAATATAACTTTATTATGTCATTATAAGTTTAAGAACCGTCAGTATGTATAGTGAAGTCTGAAGAAACGAATAAATCGTGGAAAAAAAGTTTGAATACCTCTATTATATCTATACTTAAATTGTACTATACTATGTCTATAACATTTTATAGATGGTTGCTAAATCTTAATTACAATTTATTGTATGTTTAAACCAATTAAAATAAAAAAAGGTATTAAAAAAAAACGAAAAATAAATGCATAGTTAAAAAACAAAATAAAATTTGGTATCTATGCCTTACATAATATGAATCAATTAATGTACTCGTATTACTTATATTATCTCAGTGATAAAGCTTATATTATGTATTATAATAGTGACGTACATTTATATAGAAATTTGAACGAAATAATTTAGATACTAGTACAATTATAATACTAGGTTTAGAAAAATATGTGATTGCTTAAAGTGTATAATATAATGACTGGTGAATTACCTTTAACGATGTCCTCCTACTCAAACTTATTGATAGGCCAATTGACTGCCCTGTTCTATTGTCAAAAGTTCAAGTCAAATTTAAAATTCTATGTGTCCAGGTTCAATCTACCATTTCCTTCACTATATATATCCACTGCGTACGACAAATTATTCCACTGGCCACTGTACAGGATAATGTATATTGCCAATGAGGATCCGTCTTTAATTTTTAAGTTAAGATTTCTAAATATTTTCTTTTTGTCTTTTGAACTTTTTATCCATTATTGTTATATATACTTTATGCACTTTTAATTTGTACATTGTAATATTATTATGTTAAATTTCTATTCTGTACTTTTGGCCGTAGTTCATATTGAGATTAAAAGTAAAAACTAAAAAAACTAATAAAAAATATAATACACAATATAATATATGATATGATACATGTATATGATATATTATGAATAAATTAAGTTTCACTAAATAATATCTACACGTATATATGTATTATATGCGTTTACTTTTAATTGGTAGTGATGGAGAATAAGTAACGAGTTGAAAATATGTTTTGTTAATTAATATATTCTCTACTGATTGCGTAGATATATTATATAGTTATGTGGGAGCAAATGAGCCGGGATATTGAGTTGTTATAGTTTATCCTCATATTGTCTTTTCTCATAAAATTGTATGTGCAGTATACTTAACACTTGAAAACAACAATTAATACTTATTAGTAATTTACTACAGTTGTACGAATAACCAATTACCGTTTGTCGATGTGATGTGGCGGAGGGGATAACTTTCCGTCACGGCAACCAGTAAATCAGCATTATAGTGCTCATCGCTAAGTCGTTTATCCACTTATACTCAATATTCATAAGAAACAAAAATAAAGCTACATGTGATTTAAATTCTATATTTAAACAATCTATACATGCACCTGACTTGACATCAAGTAGAGTATTTCTCGACTATTTTTGTCAATGCCATCATTTGTAGATTATAATTTATATCATAACTTATGCAATGTGGACAGGGCTTGAATTTGAAAAAAAATTGTTTTACGTTATTTTGAATAAAAATGTTACACAACTTTTGTGTTTATCGTTATTCAGATTTCAAACGTTATACAACTTTTGCGTTTTTTTTCAGAATTTAAATTTTAAATGCATTTACGTACCTGTTTCAAAGTAACAGAGCAGTAGGACATCACTATTAGCTATTGGCAATAAAATTATTCAATTATGAATGAATACCTACATATTAAATTTTAAAATTTTTTTAATAATATTTAAATTATTTTTTTTTTTTTAATGGTATACTATAAATTATAATACATAAATAATGTTTTGTTTAATGATATATTATATATTTTGTTAAACGTTACGTTTTATTTTGTGTTATTTAATTACCTATTTATGTTTATCGTTTTCCGTTATAAATACGTTTTCAAGCCCTGAATGTGGATGTATGATGTCCTACAAATTTTGGGCCTTGAATATAACATATTATTAACATATGACTACTTATTAATTTCATGCTCTCATGTCACATATATTATCACTAAGTCATATAATTATAATTATATATTTAATTTATATTATTATATAGTTAAACTTACCAATAAAGTAGGAAAGTTTAATAGGCATCTAACTGCTGTCTGCTGATGTATAGTAAATTTCAAGTAAATCTCGTCATTGTATAGGTAACTGTAATAGATGTGTTAAATTAAAATTAAGTGATAAATCATTGAAAAACAAAAATTGATTCTTAACAAATACGGCCGGTCAGTCTATACTACTAAGCATACTAATTTATTATGTATTTATATTGATATACCTATTACAATTATTTAAATATTAAATATTTAATTTAACTATTTTAAAATTTGTAATACAGTAAATTGAATTAATTTAATTTAATTAAACATCATATTTGTTAGTATTAAAAAACATATTTATATAATAATTATAATATTAACGTTATTAAGAGGACCCGCATATGTTATCTCCGTCTTACATACCTACATAGTACATGGACAATTTTCGTTCGGTGGAATCAATCGTATGTTATTACCTTCAAGTTTAAAAATGGCAAACTTACTCTATTATTAAGCCTAACAGCATACCATTGATTCTGCTGAACGAAAATTTCCCATGTTGCGTGTATGTAAGACGGAGACAACACAGCGGGTGTGGCGTCCTCTTAATTTTGAGTCAATGCCGATTTACCATATTATGGTGCGAAAAGGTTCGTAATATAAATAGGTAATAACTCGGAATTAATCAAAATAACTATTTAAGCTATAAATTTTAACCTAACTTTTGAAAAATAACAAAAATCTATTTAGGATAAGTCTTTAGATATAATATTACGTATATTTTAATACATCCCATTTCATCAAAATTTAAATTTCAATCCCTCACGTAACTATTATTTTCTTGATTATTTTAAGAAATACTGAAAATATTTGATTTTGATCTTCAGATTTCCAATTAGATACAATTTTCTAATAGAAATGATACCAAAGTTAAAGATTGAAACATTTTTCTTTTATAAATCATGTACATACCTATATAAACGAAAAAAAAACACATACCATTATAAAATTAATATACTGTTTGCTAAGCTATAAGAATCTAAAATGTCAATAACTGTTGTATGTTTTTTCTATCTTTTGAAATTACTCGCCCTGTTATATGTAAAATGTAAATGTAAATACATCGATAATTAACATTATTTTAACACCTATTTACTGCATATATAAATTGTAATCGGAAACAGTCAAACATTTAAATAATAAGTATACAATATTTGTCTTTCGGCTATTTGTTGGTAAATTATGGTAGATAAATGCAGGAAAATATAAGGAGAGAAGAAAGCATTCATATAATGTATACGTACACAAATATTTATCTTGTACATTTTTAAATATTATACAAAAAAGTATAGTAAAACTGTAAAAGTACTTTATAGTAATTGTGCTTATCGATAAATTATCATTTAGTGATAATTATATAATACTATATAGTATATGTACCTATACAAAAAATAAATATAATATATATAATTTATATATTTATACACGATGAACAAACAAACAAAAAAGGGGAAGGGATGCTAAGTAACTAGTGTAATCATCACATATGAAAAATGATTCTGAGCGGAGACAGTCTATTAGCATATAATATTACTACTTACTAAGTTTACTCGTAGATATGTATTATATGATTTATTTTTTTATATTATTATTGAAGTAATTTATTTTATTAAAAATTATTGTTATTATTCTAAGTACTAAGTATGAGTGTTTGACACTAATACCTATGGTAGGTTGAAAACATTTTTTTTCTCGAAAATATTGAATTTTAAAATATGTATGTAGATTGTAGGTAGGTATATAAAATATAATAAATAATAATATACGTTAAAACTTTTAAATTATAATAGAATAACTAAAATTGTTATTCTTTGTTCAAATATTAATTTCGTTCCAATTTTAACATAAAACTATTAAAACTTATTATATAAAAACAATATCAAGTTACTACTTACATGTGTTTAATATTTTTTAGATTTGTTGTGTAGTTAATGCACTATTTATGAGATACCTTATACCTATTACATTTTCAAGCCATAACTTTAAGAATTGAATATAAATTTTATACTTGTTTTTTGGTGTAACTTACAAACAAATGACTGAAGATGCTTGAAATGTTCACCAGATGCTTATGATAGCATTTCTTATAACTATTATAGTTTATTAAATATTTTGACTTTGATTGTGCTATTTATAGAGATTATTTTAGATTTTATTTTGATAAAGACCCCATACGTAGTTTTTATATCTGCATAAAAATATTAAAAATACATAGGTCCATTTTCTTTTTTAAGAGTTTAAAATAAACTTTTTAAGGACATTTGTAATAATAAATTATATAGTAAAAATGTATAAAATTTTCAATTTTTATTAGCCAAAGTTTAAACATTTAATAGAATATCTTCGGAAATATATCATATAGGAACCAAAAAAATCTAAAAAAAAATATACAAACACAATTATTTTTTCTAAGCATTATTTGAAACAAACATTTAAATGAAATCACATATTTTTATGTCAATTAACAATGTTAATTAATGTGTAATAATTTCAAAACATCATTTGTGGGGACTAATTTTACTTTTAACTTTTAAAAATTATAAAAGATAATGTTTTTGAAAGTTTGAGAAGATTTTATATTTTATTATTATTTGACATACAAAATAAAAAATATTTGTAAATTTAAATGGATATTAAATTGTTTTGTGACAACATTTTATGCAAATAGATACACTAATCGATACAAATCTTCTTGAATATTATTCTCTATAATTTTTAGACAACAACTCGCTTGTACACATTAACTGTTTTTACAACTTCTTTGCGAAAAAAAAATACACAACTTGATTACGCATTTACCATTCACCTGTGACTAAAAACCCTTAAAATAAAACTCGTTTGTGATCACAAATATTAAGTAGATGCCAATTATCACACATGGACTAGATACTAATTACGATAATTTTTTTAAATCATGAGTTAATGAGTTTATGTAACATTATTTCTTACACTATTAGTCTGGACAGTCTGGCCAAGGCGTGTTAAAAATGAGTGTATTTAAATTTTTAAAACGTCATAGTTATTATTTTATTAAATTAATTTTGTAAGATAGAATTTATTTATTTTTATTCATATTTTGTATTTATTACTCTTCCTTACTAAATATTTGTTTCCTTTCTTTTAACATTCATTATATTGATTTTAATTAAGTTAATTTTTGATCTGTTTCACTTTGAATGTACATGAGCACATCAATTACTTATACATTTATCGTTTATGTATAATGCACTTTAGGTAAGTAAACATTTAAAAAAAAAATAAAATATGTATTTGTGTTTTCGTTCAATTACGTTGTGTACCAATGAGTCGTCCGTTTTCAAATTAAAGACGGTTCTTATTGCGCGTAAACGAGTCCACGATTTTCAGGTGAAAACATTTTGAATGTCCGCAAACGAGTTACATTGTTCAGATGGGTGATTTTACTTGAAGTTTATTCAAAAACACATAAAAATAATTTTTTATGAATGTGTTTTGTCTAAGTTAAGTCTGGGTCAAAGATAAAAAATAAACAGTTCATAGGTAGACATTCTAATTTTTATTATGTATATTAAAATTTATAACTAAACTGTTAGGTTATAATATTTCTTAAAATTAATTTGGAATTATGTATATGTATGTTATAATATACGTATAGGAGAGAGCCTTGGTCACTTGACCTCACCCCTCCACCGTGGATTCATCACATGGTTATTCATGTATTGTGTATAGGAATTATATTTACAAACAAAATTATACTATAAAGATAAAATACATAATATATTTATCAATCAAATAGTTTCAATAAATATAATTTATTAAACGGATAAAAAGTTATCATATTCGATTAATAATCCTATCTTAGATAGTGTTATTTACTATTAAACAGGGTTGGTGAAACTATTGCTCATTTGTACTTCGTGATCGTCTAACAAACATTGACTTTTGGGCACAAATTTGTCCAATTTTCTCAAAACCGACTCTGGAATTTCTCCAGCTACCATTCTTATTTATAAATTAAAATAAAAAATATATTTAAAAATTATATTCAACAGTTAAATGTATTAAACTTACTGTAATATATTGTCTGGAAAGCAACAATTCACAGCTTTGATAACATAATCCAAATGTGAATTGATATCTGGTTTAAGGTTTTGAATCATTTTTAAATGTCCATTAATGATAAAATTTCGCCGAGCTTTAAAACTTTTTGGTAACATCTATAAATCAATAAAAATATTTAATATTTTGTTTTAATTCCATACCTTTTAAGTTTTAATAATAATGATAAAAATAATATATGTATTCAATTTAATACAATTGTAAAAAGCAAAATTGAACAAATAAATATAATTAAGTTAAAATGAATAGATTAAATGAATCGAAAATATAAATAATTATAATAGATCAATGGATAGTTGAGAAAAAATAAAATGACGAAAAAGTAATTTATAATAATAATAATAATAATAATATATAAAATAATACCAGACAATCCAATGATATTGATTATTAAAAATAAAAATATAGTGTATTAGAAACTTAAAGTGATGCTCAGTTATTATATCATGAAGATTGATGTAGCTTTTAAAATTAATGATTAAGCGAAGTGTAATATGATATGAATCAATATAAAATATTTAGGTGTTTAAATTGTTTTGAATTAATATGTATTTTAAAAAAATAACTATTATACGATTATTTGACTAAATTACGATTTATACTTTGTGATAATTGGCATTAGCACCTATCTTATATTGTTTATGTGTAAATTACATAACTAACGGAAAATACTTGGCTAATTTTAATTAATATATGTAGCATTATTTGAATAGGCATTGACGGCGTCAACAACTTCTCTATAGCAGAAAAATCTTCACTTTTGTTCAGTATAACTTTAATGGCACTTTTGCATTTATGATGAGCCTCATGTGTCGGACTTGTGTTTATGTAAACCTGAATAAAAAATAAGCTTTGTTGATAATAACACATCATATTAACGCTCATGACTTATTATTTGTAATATTTTATTCTTATCGTTCTCACATCAATCATAGCACTCACGGCGTGGCAAGTAAAAACGGATTTCGCATGTTTAGAACTATGTTGACCAATCATTTCTAATGTCCAAGCTATACCGGCTTTTAGACAATCATCGTCTGTATCGCTTTTCAAGATGGCAGTCAAATGTTTCAATATCTGAAAGTTAGAAATAGACAAAAAGTTCATATACTATTTGTATACATGTTGGTACTATAGGTAAGGTATATTTCGGAATGGTCTATACTCTATACAAATCATAGACCAGTCGATTAAAATATCTATATTGATTTAATACAAGTAAAACATAATATAGTTTCGTAATTATTATTTATATCAAGTGTACGCAACTGGTAGGTATTGATAATTTTTGAATTTGAATCTTTTATTACAAAGTAGGTAGTTCTTGATATACCTACTAAAGACTTTAAATTATTTAATGTTCACCACACGTCCACACATAAAGTGATGACTAAATAAAGATTAAGGTAAATTTACAAAAAACTTTTAATTTTATTGTGTAGGTATTACACAGGTACTATTAGGTATATAGTAATATAATTAATATATAGTGGACATAATTTCGTTTCTAGACTTAGAAAAAGCTTTCGATTCAATTAGTAGAAAATTATTACTACATAAGTTAAATGAATTAGGATTCGATACTATTACACTCAATTGGTTTTCTAGTTATCTGAGTAATAGACAGCAATTAACCACTATTGGATCGCATTATAGTGACTATTGTTATGTCCATGATTATGGAGTAACACAAGGAACGTCATTAGGTCCCTTACTATTTTTAATCTATATCAACTCTATTCCAGCTTCATTATTAAAAGGTAAACTATTCATGTTTGCCGATGATATAGCTCTTGTTAATACCGAAGAAAATTGGTCAAAATTAAAAGAAATTGTCGAAATTGACTTAGAGCTTGTATATAACTGGATGGAAAAAAACTTATTATCACTTAATGTAAATAAATCAGTATGCATGCCGATAGTCACAAACCGATCACAACTTCCAGTTGGAGTGAACTTCATATTACATCAATGTTCCGCAAATAAAACAATCTGCAATTGTAAACCACTTAAAATGGTACAACAATTTAAATATTTAGGAGTCATAATGGATCAAGAGCTGAAATGGTCTGAGCATATAAAATTTATCAAAAATAAAATCCGGAGATTAACTTCCCTATTTTATAAAATTCGCTTTCTTAAGGAATCAGTTGTACGGCAAATTTATATGGCATTATGTAATTCACTCGTATTATATGGTATAACATGCTGGGGTGGTGCCAGCAGAACCGACATACAATCAGTATATATTGCCCAGAAAATTACTATAAAAGTAGCCTACTCGTTACCGCCGACATACCCTTCAATAGATATTTTTAAAAATACTAACATACTATCAATCTATAAATTATACATTAAACTTATAAAAGCAATTCAAATGCAAATACTGAATAATACAGATATAATAGACAGTAGAACAGGTAATAACATAAAATTACCTTATATATCACTATCCAGTACAAAAAGTGCTCCCGATTATATGGCCAAAACTATATTCAACAATTTAGGAAATGATGTAAAGAGTCTAATAAAGTATGAATGTGAAAATCAGTCTAATAAAACCAATGAAAAAAATATAATTAACAAAAATCGTATAAAAAATGTAATTACTAAAATAGTAAATGACCTAGATGAGAATGTGTGTAAAAATCAATTATTAAAAAGTATCTATGTGTAAATATAAATGATTATCTATTAGCATCGTTTAGTTATATAATTATAAGATAATGTTATTTAGAGTAGTAAAATACATCATTCTCAATTGTATAAGACATTGTATAAGACACATGACACTTTATTTTTATAATATTATATAAGTATTATGTATAGGAACTCCGTATACCAGAAACGAGCTTGCTCAGTTGGTATACGTATCAGCTCTTATCACTATTACTGTAGTAATTTAATTTAATTTTTGTAATTTAATTTTTGTGATTTTGCTGAAATAAATAAATAAATAAATAAATAAATAATATTTAATTAACCATTTCTTAAAAATATTAATTTGAATTAAATAATAAAATTATAGTATTAAAAGACTAAAATTAAATCAATGTACTTCCGTGATAAACGAGTCTCGAAGAAGGTTTTTTTAAGAAATTTAAATTACACACCACATACGTATTGTAGATATTGAAATCAATGAAATTCCTACTCGTTTACATTAAGCTTCTATTATATATGGTTCTAAAAATCACAACCGCAAGTTTATCTAAGGCCTTTAAATATGTACCTATTAACGCATAGGACAGCTATATTTGAAAATATTCCATATTAATAATATATAAGTAGGTAGGTAATATGAATCGTGTAAGGTTAGGATGTTTATGCACTAAAAAATGTATAAATATGTATGCACTTATGCACTAAAAAACAGTTAAATATGCATGAAAAATTTGAAAAATATGCATTAAAAAATTAAGAAATGTGAAAAAAAAAATGTAATAATTAATACATAGAGAATAGAGATAAATTAAATTATTAATAGACAGATTATTAGACAGAACAAATTGTGTTAGTACTATTTTTATGTGCTCGTTTTCATGGCCGCAACTGAAAGGAGGGTCCAGGGGTCCAGACTCCCTCATCGAAATTTTTAAAAGCAGAAATATTTTTTAGATTCTGAACGAAGTGATGAATGTATTGATTTTACAATGATGTGTGTTTTTTTTTTGTTTTTGTGTCTGTGTACAGCATAACTAGTCGAAATAATGCTTCAATCTTAAACTTTAGGGGTGGTTTCCGATGGAAAGTGAATATCCTTGGTACATTATAAAGGTAAGAAGTAAACATTTTCCAACAGTTTTCAAAAAAATCGAGAAAAACAAAAAAAAAGTGACAGAAAAACGGGAATTTTTACGCAAAACCATTTTTTGACTAAATCGATTTTTAATTATATGGTTGTAATTCAAAAACTAATTACTGTAAATACTTAAAATTTTCACCAAATGTTTACCTATGTTAGTTTTATCTATATACAGTTAAATTTTCAAAAAATTTTGACTTCTTTTGAGTTATTTGTAGATCATTGAAATTTTGGATTTTTTTGAGAAATTTTTTTTAAAGTGTCGATAAAAAATTGTTGGATGACCAAAAAGTTTTGAAAATTTAATACAAGGTTCCTTATGAGTTGTTTTTATTGTAGCTAAAAAAAATTAAAAATCGTTAGTCACAATTTTTTTTATAAACGTTTATAGTTCAAATTTTTACGAAATCTGTCGAAATCGCAAAAATTTGCAACTAATTTTGAAGTTGAAAAATCATAAAATTTGTTGTGTTTATAACTAAGGATTAAAAATACAACACTAAGTTTTCCATAAGTATTTCTTCAAGTATCTATAGAGAAAACTCGAAGCATCATTATAGGAAAAATTTGCGTTTGAATTTTAAATTTTTACGAAATATCTAACGATTTACCCTCAAACGATTTTAAATATATTTTGTTATTATTCAAAAAGTATAAGTCGTAGATACTTGAAAAATTTACCAGTTATTTAGATTGGTATTTACTTTACATGAATTAGTTTTCAAAATATTTTGACTTTTTTTGAGCTATTTATAGACAACTAAAAATTTTAAATTTTTCTAAAAAATTTTTTTGAAGTGTCGATAAAATTTTTTTGGCCTATAAAATACTTGAAAATGTAATACAAAGTTTCTCATAAGTTACTCTTATAGTGATTTAAAAATTATAAGAATACATAGGCACAATTTTTTTTTTATTAGCATTTGAAATTCAAATATTGACGAAAATTCGTTAAAATCATAAATATTTGCAAATTATTTTGTGGGTATAATTCATAAAAAATTTTGCATAAATAGCTAAGAGTTGAAAATTTAATACAAGATTTTTCAAAAGTTTAGCTTTAAATAATTATAAAATAACTTAAATTTTGGTGTATTCAGGCCATTAAAACATAAATACCTTTTTCACCAACCACTGGAAATTATATCCTAGGCTGACAAATCATTCCCGTTTAGAACCGTTTTTCGTATTCAATGATAAGTATAATTGGATTCAAATTTAACACTCTTATAATATATAATAGTGATCCACACGGCACCTAATGTACAGCAGAGCGGTACCCACTTACCCGCTTTTTTATTATTAAATAATTAACTATTGTGTGAATTGAGTATTATAATGATGAATTATGTTTTCAATAACGATGATAATCAAATTTTATATTTTTAACGCAGAAATGACGTTCAGTATCTATTTAATATATTTAAAAAAATGTTCCCCTCCTCTGAAATTTTCTTTCTAGTTGCGGCCTTGCTCGTTGTACCATAAAATTACGTTATTTTTCATCGAAAACAATCAAATATGCGTTTATAAACAGAAAAAACATCAATTATGCACTTATTAAAAAATGGTAAAACATGTAATTATATGCAAAATAAAAATTTGATACTTTGAATATAGATATCGTGAGGTACATTTCTATACAAGAATGGAAGTTATTGGACAACCTAAAAAAATACTCAAAATCATTAACATCCTAACCCTATAATATTATGATACCTTGAATTTATGCGCACCTATACTAACATGCGTTTTGCTAGATTTTGAACTATTTTGTGATTAGATTATTATATGACATATATCTATAAAGATGTATCTAATGAAATAAAATCTATTAATGTAAACATTCAAACCTTAGAATTGATAACAGCCGTCGCAAGTAATGGTGACACGGATGATATGTATCCCAAAGCGAGTACAGCTGGAGTAGAAGGATATTCTTTGCTTTTCAAAATGACGTTTAACAATGAAACTATTCCTCCAGTAGTCACGATCATCTTACAAATCTATATAAATTATACAAGATATAATAGATGTATGTATATTGTATATGCAATATTAAAAACTCGAGTTAGCTGCAATTAGGCATTTGACTTTTATATTAAAATAGAAAGTTTTAGTGGATTTTATTTGTTTGAAAATATGATTTACATCTAAATAACCATAGGGCATAAAATAATTAAAAAAAATAACTAATTTATTTTAAAATGTGTGATCGTACTTGAATGGAATATTTAACTACTTCGTAAACGACTTCGGCCGCATTATAACGTACAGATTCATCGGGATGCGCCATCAGTAGCAATATTTCTGGAAATAGTTTTGTCTCAACTACTATTTCGGTTAAAGATAACGAGTGCTTAGCAATGTTTTTTATCAATAATAATGTATTTGCCTAAAAATATTCAATATTAAGAATTAATGTAGAAATATCAAAAAGATGTTATTATTAGTATTACCTACAACAAATTAAAAAAAGGCAAATTTAAATGATACAATTATTTTGATATTGCAAAATAAAACTAAATGTGCTAATTAGGTACTTAGGTATACTAGATATATTATGTATATTGTTTACCTATAATATATTGTAATAATACTTATTAATTTACTTATTATATTAAGTAGTTATAAATTTATAATACACTTATTTACATAATACATATTTATTAACATTTACATTTTGGTATAACAAATAACATGAAATATGATTTTTGTTTCAATACTTAATAATATAGGTACCTGAAGTTTGACGTCTGTGTTGTAATCGGTCGATAAAAAAATTATTACGTTAGGTAAAGTGTGCACATCCACAATTTGTTTGGCTAATTTTTGATTGTGTTTGGCTATCTCGCTTAATGTAGATAAAGCATATAATTTAAAATCGTGTCTTTCCTCTTTTAAACTTTGGACAATTTGAGGCAGTATACCTGCACATTTAAAAATGTATAATATATGTAATAACAATTTAGTAATAACATATTAAATCGGAGAAACTGAAATTCAGATTTATATTGTGTAATAAATAAATATATTAAATAAAATAAATAAATATATTGACCTTAAAAAAATATTTTTTGTTATGTAATTAAAGGGGGATAAATTTATAATTCTTTATTAAACTAAGTTTTTTTGAAACAATGATAACTTTTAAGCTGCAATCTTCAATATTTTACAGTCAAAAATCAAAATTTATAAGTCACAATTTTACTCTGCAATAAATTATTTTTTGACTAAAACATTTCAAGTAATTGCTTACAGTTTTTTAGGTTAACATTAGTTTTTTTTTTAAATATAATACCTACTATGGTAAGTATTATTTCTAGGTAATAAACATAACCTATTTACAGCTAGGTAACTAGATACCTAATGAATAATATCTATTTGAAATTATAACTGTAAATTAAAGTAATTACTAATTGCTAATCTTTTAAAGTACAGTTGCATCTATTTTTTACTTAATCGAGGGGCAAATAGGCTTATGTGGTTATGTTATACAGACATAATTCTTTAGTGTAGGCCTTTAGAGCCTTTCATGGCAATAGTCTACAAGGTCTGAGAAGCCACTACTAAGTTCTTTTTAAGAATTTTAGTAAAAAAATGTATACATAATTGTATAGGTACGTATTAGGCACATTTTGTGCTTGTACAATGTACATGTATTATAATAAATACTAAGTTAATACTAAAATTAATTTTTATATTTTTGGAATGTGACTATTGAAAATTACTATTGTAATCAGAATATTATCATAAAATGCTATAAAATTAAATATGTATAAGTTTGACAAAGGTGTTTTAACAAAGGCGCGTTCCTAAGGAGGCGAAGGTGGCAATCGCACCCTCCATAAATCGTATGATGTTCTATTTATTTAAAGCTAATAGGTATAAGCTGAAGTTACAAAAATATATAATAGATTTAAGTTTTGGTTTACCAAAGTGATACGTAAGATTAAAAATTTTTTGTTCCCCCCCTTCTCATGGAATTGACCTGAAGACGCTCCTAGTTGCATCAGTTTTGTAGTTCTGTGCAGTATGATTTTTATGATATTTGTACCTTGTAACATATTCCCTGAAAAAGTGCTTACTCGTCCCTAACTTGCATCTACTTGCATTTAAAGTATAGATATAGCAGATATATAGTATAAATATAGCAGATATACATATATATATATATATATATATATATATATAGTCAGATATCATATGATTATTTTAAATTAATATAAATAGGTACGTACCAGATTTTATGATGAGTTGTGAAATACTAGGATCTTGACCAGCTATCGAACTAATTGCTTGCAAAGCTACTTCTCTAACCATTACGTCTAAGTCCTTCATACATGTTAAAATAGCGTGTATTCCATCACATTCTTTTACTATAATTTCAGAACACGACAAGTGTTTACTAATATTCCGAATGAGATTCATGCAACTTTTTTTGTATGTTTTCTATTGTAATAAAAAAATGAATATCATGTAAAATCATAATCATAACACACCCATATTAATTTATTTTTGACATTATAATCTGATAGAGTATATATTAGTAATTATTATGACGATACAAAACGTGTATGGGACTGAAATTTTGTTAAGTGACGACCGAACGTAACTCCGAAGTAATAAGACAAGATTTATGTATAGGTATTTTAGATACTGACATTGCATAAATTTTAGTTTTCCACAGTTATTTTTCGTTAATTTCAATTATTAAGAAAACTACCTACTAAAAATATATTTGTCGCTCCCTTCTTCCCAAGTTAGATTGAAACATTTTTCCAAAATCATTGTTAAGCTAGTACCCACACTAATAATTGACTGTACGGTATACATTAAATAATTCAAAATACTAGGTATAAGCTGTATACATTTGATTTTTCTCTACTAATAATGTTAAAATATATTATTTTGATTAATATTTAAAAATTATTAATATTCATTGATAATTATAAGATATTAGTTAAAAAATAGTATATCAAATATACCAAAAGTAATAATAATATAATATCAGCATAATTATTATTGCATTGATAATGTTTAAACTATAAGAAATAACTAAAATTGATTTTATGAAAAACGAATGTATAGAAGGAACGTTTTAATATTTTTTCGTGATATTTTTTCTCGTAGGTACGCATAACACAATACGTAAGAAAAACAAAATATAATCTTTGTTAAATCCAATGTACATTACAATCAATTATCGTTACCGGAAGCTAGTTAAGCATAAAATAGTTGTATTAATTATATCTAAAAAAATTATATATATTTAGAAAATAATAAAAGTAGGTATCATTTTCAAAACAGATATCATTTATATCATTCTATATCAATTATATTTTTTAATGTGTAATGAGTAATGACTAATAAATTATTTCAAAAATATTTAAATATTTAAATACTTAGGTAATAGACAAAATATTATGATTCATGACTATTTTACAACTTTTAAAAGCAAATACCAGTGTTTTTATAAATTTAAATGTTGTAGTATATCTATTAATGTTTTACGAGTATATTAATTATATCATTTATGATTATTATTAGCTTTTAATATCGACTTACCATAAAACAATGTACATACCTTTACGTTATAAATAGGCAATACTTTAAAACTAATCCAAAAATTTTGAAATTATAATTGTCTAGTGAACTATAATAATGTTGGAAATAAATTAAAAGCTTCAAGTCCCTGTAAATATTTGTGAAATACAACAATGAACTAATATTGTTATTTTTTGTTTAAATTTTAAATTTCATATAAATTTGAACCACATCAAACATAAATTTAATATGATATATTTTTACATTTAACTTTTTTTTTTAATTTCCACCAATAAAATCGTACTTAATAAATTTTTAAATTTCATATTTTTAATTAAAAAAAAATTTGAATTTTCTCCTACAAAACAATTTATAAATGTCTGTATTTTTGATCAATTTTGTAAAAATATAAATCTTTAAACACTTATGAATACTAATAAACTGTTACCTACTACATATTTTAATTGAGATATCAGATAAGTACATGTTTTGTTATCACGTGGAACCTTGTATTCATTTTTAAAGCTAGAAAAATACTTAAATAAATCTTTTGTGAAAAAATCAAATTTTTACATTATATAGTTATTAATTTTTGAATTATAACAAAAAAATATAATTAATTTGGTCAAAAACTAGTTTTGCGTTAAGTTAAAGATCAAACCATTTTCTTACATAGAAATTGCGATTAGACACACTAAAATACATCATTGAATAACCAAAAAAAAAACTTCAAAAATTTTGTAACTGAGATCAACTTTTTAAAGAAAATGAGAAGATTGTTACAAGTGAGTTTGTGAAACCCAAGTACGAATAAATCTGATAACATATAAAGTCAAATTTTCTTGACGCATTTTAACATTTACAACAATACAACATTCAAATACGATTACTTATAAGTTATTAGATATAGGAGAAAATTAAAAATTTGTTTTTCTTTGGTGCCTATATTTATACATATTATTTAAAAATTAAAAAATAATATTTTACCAAGTACCTATAAACTATGTAAAGCGTTATATTATGTTCACTAGTTCACTGTAATATTAATAACTTGTAAGGAAAGAGAAAAAAGTACCGACGAGACGTTTGAAACCCGGCTCTCCATTACCTGTCGTCGTTCATACGTACATTTTCGCAGGCAATCTGTCCAAGTAACCTTTTCAGTAAATTGTCAGTACACAATATTTGTTTGGCACATTTTTTGCTATTGCCAGCCAATCTCGCTAAACCTAGCACCGCATTCATCCTCACCTCTGGGTCGATATCGTCCAAAAGCGGCTGAACTATTTCGACCGCGTTACTCTTATTGAGGCATTCGATGTACGCTTGTTTGGCCGCCTGTCCCGCAAAGTTCTGAACGAAAGTCAGCTGACTTTTTGCGTAGGTTTCGAATACTTAATGTTTGTATGTTATAATATGTTACGGTAAAATAAACGAATACTGCCCTCAAATGACCGAATTACGAGCTCTAAGAATATAGGTACAAAATAGATAGGTTAAACTTCAAATGTTTATTCTAACTATTGAAAACATGAACATTTTGTAAGTCGTATAAGATAAACAATCAACTATGAAATATAAAAAGGCGGGCAAGCAGATATAGTAGATGTCCAGTGGTTGCATGTAATAGATGTGTTAAATTTAAACTTTCAAATTTCATCATTGTATACAAAATATAATTGAATGTGGGAGTGTGAACAGAGCGTTATGCTAGAAATTCTTATTAGGTAGGTATATTTAGTACTAATACTAATACTAGGAAGGGCGAAGGAAGGTATTTTCGTGGCATAAGCAATTTCATGATTTTATTTGTTGATCGTATTATCACGTAATTCCATAAAAGAACATTTTCTTGAAAATTACACTGATTCTTAAAGTAACTGTAATTCATATTTGCATTTAAAATATTTAATTTGTATACCAAGGGTCCGGTTAAATAATATAGTTTATTAATTATAAACAAGAAAAATAAGAATAAAACATTTTATTTTTTAGTTATTATTTAAGACATAATATGATGTAGGTATTGTTTTTCAAACATAAATCAAAATATTTCCACTAAAAGTATCGAAATAAAAAAAAAATTAATTTTTAATTTTAAATCATCTTAAAATTTAGTTAAAAATTTCAACCAGGCAAAAACAATTTGATTGCCTTGAACATTTATTAATTAAAAATTCACTTAAGTTAGAAAAAAAAATCTCAATTAAAAATAAAATTTTAGTTTGAAATTAAGCGATTATTTATATTAAAGTGGTATACTATATGTGTTAAAATGTATATTATACATAATATTATATTGTATTTCATTTTTTATTATTTATTAGTACTTTTTTAAATGTTATATGAATATTTTATTAAATTCTAGTAAATTAGTTTTCTTAACTCTAATTTAAATTTACTAATATTTTATACAAGTATATAACAAACAACAACTTAAGAAGTTGCAGTCTATGTTTAAACTAATAAGATATTATTTATGTACTATTTTATGAAAATAAAAAAATTTAAGTTATAATTTTGTTATAAATACAAAAGAGCTTGGATTTACTTACAGTACCATGATCACGTGGGTGGCTTGCATATCATTTATAAGTTATAAGTTAATATAATTGTATAAGTTAAATTTATAAGTTTGTGAATAAGTTTATCGTTTATATAATTATATTATAAACAGTTAAAAATGAGTCTAAATATTTTACAAAATTTCATTAAACGTAATATTGAATAAAACAGATTAAAAAAAATTGAAGACTACACGAATGATATTTTTTGATAATTACTACAAAATTATTAAAATTGTTGAAGTGTATAATTTCATCCAAATATGAACTTTAATCGCCAAAAGAAAAAAAAAATTGTGCTATTATATTTTTTAGATATTTCAATTCTAATATAATATACTTATAGAGAACCTTGAGTTTTAAGTGCCAACTAAATTTATAATCATACCAGAAAATATGCTGAAGTTTAAAATATAGAAACATTTTTATTGCACCAAAAAAAGATGACAGACAAAAAAAAACACACATTGTAAAATCAATATATTCATCGCTTCGTTTAGAATCTAAAGTAGATTTAAAAGTTGTATAATTATTCATATCAATTATTATTCGTCTGTATTTAAATACGACTATAGAAAATTATTACAAGTACTAGTTAAATATTGAAAATCTAAATTTATAATATTATTTATATTTTTTTTATTGGCATTTGAAGTTTAAATTTAAGCAAAATCGGATAATTAAACAAAAAATGACGATTTTTTTATTACAACATTTGTTATTTTGTTGTTAATTAAAAATATTAATCATAAATATTTTTTGTTAATACATGTATTCTTATGTAAGATGTGTAGGTAAATATTTATTTAATTGTAATTTTCCTTGGTTATAATGATATAGACAATATTTAATTGTAAAAAAATTATAAATCCATTTTAAATTTATTCTTATATTTTGAATTTTAACCATAGAAAATTGTTTATCCTATAAGATTTAACCATTTTTCATTTGTAAAATCTCTCTACTATAATAATCGTTCGAAGTTTAACCAAAACATTTTAGTAAAATGTATTAGAATTTTCTAACACCAATTGGTAAAAAACCCGAAATTCGGACATTTGCCAGCAGTAGTTATAGTAAGCTTAAGTATTCGTACTTTTAATGTAACAATATATTTTAATGGCTAAGGTGGATCTAAATTCTAAAGTATGCTTGAGAGGATTACTTCCCCAATATTAGCCCAGTGCCTATAAGTTAATAGCATGAATAGAAGTTTTCACAATTAACGAAGTAAATAAAAATCAAATATACGTAAGTTCTAATAAAATAAAATACATCCACATAAAAGTTTCAATACGAATAAAATATAAAGCATAATGAAAGCATAATTAAGTAAGAAAAACTATACCTAATAAATAAAAAAAAACTTAAACTATGTTATTTGTATACATCTAAAAGAAATATTCCTAGAGGAAAATTACGAAGTATTGACATCACTTACGTAGAGACGCAATATAAGTAAAATAAATTTTCTATTATCTAATATTTTGTTTTATCATTAATGTTAATATCGTTTTTAAAATTAAAGAGCACAGATAAATGCGTAAATTGTTCTTGACACCAGGTCTTAATATTATATATAGTTAATTATAGGTTAACAGCTACGTTCGTAAGTAAAAAATAGCCGAGGAAATTTGAAAAATCATTGTAACTTTTACTAACTTAAATAAACTCTAATAAATACTTTTTTCGATGACTTCTTTAAATTATTCTCTTAAAACAAAAAATATTGTGAAGAAGAAATAATTTCTTAATAAAGAATGTTAAATATCCTAAACACCTATAGGATTTGCACATATGGTTAGGTTAATTAACTATTTATTACTATATGTGATATGCCAATGTCACATTATGACCTATTTACATATTATTTGTTATTACTTTTTTGTACGTAGTAGCTCGAAGGCGGACTCATATCGTTAAAATATGACAGTTATATCTCTTTTTCGGTGTTGATTTTATCGAATAAAATGAGTTGTTAATCTCTTGTAGTGTCCGACGTGCTCAGTGACCTTAAATAATAATTCAAAAAAATAAATAACATAATACCTATATACACATATATTTATTAAAGTGATCGGTTACACATGAAAACTTTTGGGACGTTGTCATGGTCGCAGATAATCCTTTGGTAGGTACCTACCTACCAACTTAACTACTATTAATTATTATAAACGTGTAAAAGAATAAATAGTTCCAAGACAGTAAGGCCAATAGGATTATGTTATGGTATATTATGATCTAGGCTAGTATATACAGTCATACACTCATCCCTGCTATTATTTTTTATAATGAAATTGATATATATGTTATATTATGTATATATGTATCAGTTTCGAGTTTTCACTATAATTTACTTATAAACTACAATAATATTGTAATTCAATGACGTTTCCAGGATTTATCAATTTGAAGAGGAGAGGGACCTAACAGTAACTGAAAATTAGGGACACATACTAGTTGCGGACAAATTATTCAGGACAATATTTTAACATAACAATTGCGGACATGAGTTTCGTTGTCATCATAGTAATTGCGTACAGAGCTTTTTTTTTAATAAAAACCACTTAAGTTGCGGACACAAATATTTCCCTTCACCACTTTTCAGGACTTAGTACAAGCAACCAAAAAATTGGTAGGTGGGTTTAAAAATATGTGTGTTTTGCAAAAGAGCAATCGTTATTTTTAAAATGTTGTTAAATAATTTAATGTTATTATATTATATTGTTAAGTTTTAATTATTGAAACAGCCTGTATAAATGATATTCTACTAATTTCAACACTTGAATAGGTACTGCAACATTTATTATATAATAATAATTGTACATTTGTCCGCAATTATTAGTATCTTATATTAATTGTATCTGCAATTCGTATGTTACCATTTTGGCATTTTAGATTTCGTGTCCGCAATTCACATAGTTTTTGTCACTTTGTCCGCAATTCGGAAACACCGTTAGGTATTTAGGTAGTATATCTAGATAGTAGGTATCTATTTTTTTCATTTTATATTATTATGTATAGTAATATATTATACATTATAGTACATTTGTCATTTTGTACTTAGGACTTCGGTGGTTTTAAGTGTTACAACTTACGATAAAATCTTATGATAAATATTAAATCTTATATTGAATATTTTTAAATTTTCTATGTTAAAGTCTTAGTTAATAAATTAGAAATAACTATCATTATATCATAGTAAAATTAATATATTGATCGCTTAAAATACAACTATTTGAGTATAGGTACCTAGGTATAATAATATTGTTATTGTAGTATTCGATTATTTATTCGACGATAGATAATTAAAAAAACGATAAAAGTTATAGAAATAAATAATCATTACATAGGATATTCATAGTTTAAGTATTATATTAATAGAGGAATAGAGGTAAATACTATAACAGTTTTAGAGTAATGTGGAATGAAAAATATCATTGTTACACATGTTATGATGGTTTATTTTAAAGGAAATCAGAATAAGTATGAAGAAATCATCAATATCATTATTTTAAGTATTATGTTTATAAAAAAAAAATACCTATGTAATTTGTTGTGGTTATAGACTGGGTATAGTTCATATTTATATTACAAAATGGGATATATTAAATGTTGTAACTGATTAGGAACTTACCTACTTTTTTCTGAGGGCCCATACGATCATTGAATGTTGTCAAAGACGACACGTTTATAGATTAACACGATATTTTGGAAACCAATTTATTTTACTTACTTGTTGACAGGGTGAGAATAAAAGAATTCAAAAATTTCAAATTGAATGAAAAGACAAGATTTTCGAACACTCCTGCCGTGCGCCTGTGCACGTACATTGTCTTTTATATACAACAACGAATTCAAGGATGCAGCTGTCGTCCTTACTACGTAGTACGTAGTACGTCGTACTTAAGTATTATTATAGGTGTGTAACATAACACAGTATAGTTTTATGTTATAAAAAAAAATTAATTTTCCACCTTAGTAATATTATGGTGCGTCGACTGCGTAGTAAAACGTAAAGTGAATATGCAGGTACCTACCATTTTAGAAACGTTTATTATTCTGTAAAAAATTCTCGTCATGTAGTAATGCCAACTTGATATTGTCAACCGTAGATAATAACATTATGATTTTCGTTGTACATATCTTTGAATTTGTATTATAAATTATATTATATTATTATTTTTTGAGAAATAAATTAACAATAATAATAATAATAATAATAATAATATTGAATAGTATTGCCGAAAAGCTAAACAAAAATGTGTCACTTACACTTAATTATTATATTCGAAAGGTGTCTATAAAATACCATCTATTCTATTTACAAGTCTTAGATGTAAAATTTAACATTTTATTAATTATTAATTACAAAAATGTCTGTAAATTTTCGTGGTTTTGTATATTATACTGTAATTATCACAACAAAACACAAATAAAAGAACTAAAACAATTTTAAAAACCTTTATTGTAGGAATGTTCTACAACTTTTGCTTCACATGTAATTATAAATAAAAACCAAAAACCTAACATTATAATTTATAAATTATTATACTTTAATACTTACCTATACACATAATTTAATTTTAAATGATACATTTATAAGTTTTTTGTTGATAAAAATTATAATCAAATTAAATTAACTGAATTGATCAGTAATTAATAAATAGCTTTTACTAATTTTTAACATGCTTGTTAACAAATGCACACTATCTACTTCAATGTGATATTTGTGTCATATAAGATCATTAGATAAGTAGGTAAGGAAAGTAAGTTGTACACCTATTTATTACTTCCACATATGTAAACGGGTCAGTAATACAGTCTACAATAATACACCATTTTTACCATTAACAATAATTACCTATAATATAATATAATAAACATAATCATAATAATAATATTTTGGATATAATTATTAACAACTATGGAAAAAAGATAAATCCATAGGTATTTATTTAAAAAAACTATTTACTCAGTAGACAAAAAATAAAATTGTACAATATGACATACCTAGTATATATATTTATAATTCATGTAATATTGTTTATAAAAAACAAATATTTAATTATTCAGAAGAACCAACCTAGTGCAATGCCACTTAGTTTCAGAGAACCACAATGTCTTTACAAACTTAAAACAAATTTAATTGTCATGCATTGTAGTAAAATAATTTATTAAGTTATTTAAAATTGTTTGTTATTAAAATTATAATTATAAAAGTATATTATGGTTAATCAACAATGTTTTACATAGGTACTTTTTTTACACATATAAAATGGAAAATAATATTACTTTTTGTGAAAAGTTCCAATAAAGATAAATATCATATTAATTAAATAAATTATAAATTATAATTAAAAGAATAAGAATAAAAAAATATAATAGTTATAATAGTATAAAAGAAATGAAAATAATATAATAAAACATTTAATATAAAGATAATAAATAACTAAATATTAAATAAAATAAACAATGTATCAAAAACTATTAACTAGTAACCATTACGTTATTAGAGGTGGTTAAAATTTAATTTTTATTACCAAAATATTAGATACAATGATTTCAATCTCTAGTATTTAGACAATTAATTTTAAAGACAACATTTCAGGAAAATTAATGGAACTTAATAATAATTTATACAGACATTTTAAAAGCAGAAGCATACAATGTTCCCTAAAAGTTGAATGGTAAAGCAAATTTAAAATACTACTATTTTATGTGCTAATACAAATTTAATCATAGGTATGTCATTATATATTTGGGTACTATAGTTTATAAGTATATTATTACATTGAAAAGGCATGTAGCTACATTTTGTAAGTAAGATAAACAATTTAAATTAAAAAAGTTTGGCTGTGTATAATATTTGTTTAACAAGTAAGTTGCAATCCAATACCAAATTTGTGACTGATCTGGTTGAACTGACGACATTCCAGTATGCTAGCCAATGTCAAATTAACACCTAAAGTAAAATGTATGTTACTTAAAATTCTATTATTTTTGTAATGACAAATTATGGGAACATACCTTTTTTGATTTGAATGCTTGAACTTAGGAATAATTGACTCAAATTAATCTTAGCACGAAACATGACAACTCTATTTATTCTGTATTGAGCAGCAATAGCAATGTAACTACGATTGATTACAGGTGACCAACAAACTTTTAAACCCAAATATAATCGTTCAATACATTTTCTGATAATTGATCCGCTAAAATTATATTTATAATTTCTGTAAAATATAAAACAATTAAAAATAAAAACAATTAAGTTTATGGTTATTTTACTTACACAGTAGTGGTTACCACAAATTTTTTAGCTTTATAACTGAGACCAATTTGGCCAAACTGTAATACTTGTTCGCTGGTATTATATCTAACAAAAAAAATTCCCATCAATCCTAAAAAAAAAATAATCAAGAAGTCTAAGATACCTTTGATAAAAAAAATTATATTTCACTTTAATAAAAATAAAAATACATAAAAAATGTCTTAACAGTATTTAATTATCAAAATTTATTTTTTTAGAAAAAATCTTGAAAACTTTTTAGCATATAAATGGTGTTGATGGACAAAAACTGCAAAAGGTTGTTACTTTTAAATGTTGATGAATTTAACATATGACAACGGTCAACTTAGTGGTCTATACAAAAAACTATAATATTGGTAGACCAATAGACCATATTATAGTTATTATACCAACTGATGACCCAAGTATTTTTTAAATGATATTATTTAAAAATAACTGATTATAATCATATTAAATTTATTATAATCAAACAATTGAAGCAATTTTATAAAAGTAAACATTTATAAAAAAAACATGTAAAAATAATGTGGCTTACGTGTGCTGATGAACTGACTTGGGTCACCAAGAAGTACTTAAATGTTTATTAGTTAGATACTTAGAATTTATATACCATTGTAAACAGCTATAGCAGAGGCATCAATAATAGGTTTCAGGGCTTCGAATTTAGTGTCCAAATTGAGTGATACATAATCATTAGTGTATTCACAGCGCACTCTTGGAGCTATAGAACTTTGAACAATTAAAATTATGTATAATAAGTTAAATTTAATTAAATTTGATTATTTTAACTTACTGTTTCTGGCAGTCAAATGTACCACCAGTTGTAAGTAAGAAACCTGGTAACAAGCCCCCTATCAAAACTTGAGTAGTAATATTATTATTTTTATTATTCATGTTCCATTTCTCAGCCAATGAAATCACTTAAAAAAAATTAAAATGTATTAAAAATTGAACACAATTTAAGTATGGAAAATAAATAAATTAGTATTAATAATTTCTAAAAAAAGTAAATTGATAAAATTGTCAAATTTAATTTTTGAAAATAATTTAAATTGTTCGTTTAACAAGATAAGGGAAGTATGAAAAAAGTAGATATTAGGCATCTTTAATTGAAAATGACCTACAGTATTTAGATTTGTAGAACTTGTATCTTGTTTCAAAATAAATAGGAACATTGACCGACTCCAATTCTTGAAAACCACTAGCCGTGATTCCAAATTGTGTACTTGTGCTCAGATCTATCTTGCACTTGCCGAGCACATTATAACCGATGTCGAATATTTCACGTTCTTTTCTGCCATAATCGTAGTATGACGGAGCCATCTTGATTGGTATCTTTAGCAGAGTCCTGAAGGAAATGGAATGAAAAATAAAATTTATATTATTTAGGTACCAACACGATAAAAATGTTAAAGCAATTTCTCCAGGCCCTGTTAACGCTCGTGTAAGTGAACGTCTGAATGGTGTGTGGGAGTATGAGAGGAATGTAGTTGTCAATAACAAACTGCACATTCGCAATATCTGTCACAACCCATAAAAAGTCAGTAGACGGTTACGATGCAAAATTCCGTTTTAGGGGTGGCCGGGTGGGTCGTGGATATGACTTACCTTTGAATACTTGAAGTTAAGCAAAAAAAAAAATTTTAACACCAATAACTGTAGAATCTTCACGTTGGATTCAGGCTAGGCATGCACGAGCAACAGGATTATGAAGAATTGTAGTGCACAGAATAAAGATTAGAAGAGAATCAGAGATAAAGAATCAGTGATACGAGTCACGGCAGTGCAGACGTCACTGGGCCATGTGATTGTAGAAAAAAACAATGGAAAAAACCAGTTAGGATTTCTTTCCATGCCAAATCGTGAATAGTACGTGAAGAATAGTACGTGCGCAGCCCAGAACGCAAATGCGTCTTAATGAGATCATACCTAGTTATTTAGCCATGGAAAAAACAATGTCCGTCCAAGATGAATAACATTTTTCTACCAGCGCTCAAAATTAAAAAAATTAAAAATTAAAATCAAAAACAGTGTCTGAAATTTTTTCAAAAATAATTATTAAACGACTCAACTTAATTAAGACTAATTTGTTTTAGCCAAATAATTTGTATTAAAATTGGATGGAATTATACTAACATTATTTTATTCATGGACGAAAAATACTCGGTACTGAAGCTGGAAGCCATTCATATAGGGCGAGACTATTGATTTTTCCCGAATTCGTTTTTACTACTAGATAGCGGTAAATGGGTAAATATTCTGGTTAATCAATAAAATAATAATTATAATTCAATATACCTACAATCATAGTTAATACCTATGTTGTGCTGACTTTCAGTTTTCACCCCTTTTTTCTTCAATAATGTAGCTATTCAAAATCTAATGTTTGGAATTTTCAAATGAACTCAAACACCATAATGTTCAAATAGTTGAGATTTTATTGAGACCTAATCTTGATGAAGTTTCCTGCAGAAAAACAAACTTCAAATTTTCAAATGAAAATTGCCTTAAAAAAGTAGGTATCTAGGCACTTCAAATAATTTAGCAGACAATTGCTCTGTACATGTTGATGTATCAAAATTAAAATTCCAACGAACAGTATTCGAGTTATTTAATTTTGTATATTTAGGTCTAAAGGTAATAGCCAATATAGGGCCGTAATGATCTTAGAAATCTTAGCAATTTTATTAACATTAATAATCTATACTTTTAGCCAAAATATAATGAATAGTGAATAAATATTATATGGATATAATATAAATTTTTCTAAAAAAAATGTTTAGAGACTAGGAATTATTTTTAAATCCTTAGTTTAAACATTTTAATAACTAAGAAATTATACTCATTAAAATTTTTGTAAATACAATAAGAACAAATTATGTGATATTTTTAAAATATTCTAATATCAGGTATATTAATAGAGCAATACATTTTTTAACATCATCATCTATAAAAATAAAACAAAAAAATTCAAATTTCAAATGTCTACAAATAATTTAAAAATGTCTAAATATTTTGAAAATTTTATTATGTATAGAATATGACCATATAATATCAATATTGAGTTTTTATTGTTATTCGTTTTTTAATCTCAATAATATATCAAAAAACGTCTAAAAAGAAATAATTATTTTAATACCTTTAAACACAATGTCATAAGAATCTAAATTTCAAAAGCATAAAAAATAAATAAGTTTTTCAACTTTTTGATAGTTTTTTTTTTAAATACATTATAGTTTGAAAAACATACAGAATCTTATATTACATTTTAACATCTTAGATATAAAAAAAAACTTTTTATTTCTAATAACAAAATAGTTTGAAAGTTTTTGAGATTTTATGAATTTCACTAAAATTCTAAAATTAAACGCTCATAAAAAATTTTTCGACTATAAATTTTTAATATTTATTAAAATTCAAAAAAAAGCTCTTTATCAAATTTTCAAGCATTTTACCCAGACAAATAAGTATTTTTACAAAAAAAATATATGTATTTAAAATTTAAAACCTTAATAAATAGCTGTTGTAAGAGTCAAAATATTATGAATATTACAGTAGATACGTATGTTTAGAAAATAATCGTATAAACATTTGAAAATTTTTTCAAGTATTTAAAATTTTAAACTGTTATCCGTTTTTGAGTTCACAACAAAAAAATAAAATGGATTTTGCCTAAAACTAGGTTTAAAACTAAATCTCGTTTTTCTTTTTTTTACCCCAGTTAGTTTATACAAAATACTGAGTATTTTTAATTGTTACTTCTCCAAAGTATAAATTAAATTAAATTTTTTATTTAAATCTACTCTCAAGGTTTATTATCAAAATTTGATTGCAATTATTTAGTATATGTTGTTGTACAGTATACTAGCATACACGCTATAAAAGATATCAATGTAAAATCGATCAATTTAAATTTTTCATTGCTTCGCTTAGAATCTAATATTGGTATAATAACTTAAAAGGTATTTACTTATTTTCCAAATTGTATTGCTTAAGTACACGTTAAAGTTCATACTGTATTACTGTACATAAATGTTTTAAGTCTTCACGATGAATAATTTTAAGTTATAACATTTAACTTAAATATTCATCAATCATCATTGTTAAAACTTAAAATATATAGGAATTTTCGTTTATCAAAAAAAATAATCATTATTGTGAATTGTGATTGATGAATATTTGTTTCTTAGATTTTTTAGGTTACAGTGTAAACTTATGAGGAACCTTCTATTTACATTTTCAATCCTTTGCTTTAAGTTTGAATATTTTATAAACTTTTAAGTATACAAATACAAAATAATTTGCAATTTTTCATGATTTTGTAGAATTATACCAAAAATGTTGAACTTCAAATAATTTTTAAAAAAATTATGTCTGTGTGTTTGATATTTTTTGATTAGTATAATAATTATTATGGAAAATTTTTTGGAACTTCGTGATAATTTTTTTTAAGTTTTGTAACCTTAAAAAAAAAATTTAAAACAAAACAGTAAAAAAATCTATCAAAAATTTGTTAAACGTGAATTTTTTTATTTTTCCATAATTATTTTGCTCAATTATTAAGTAAAGTACCAAACATTACATTATTTACCTCCTATAGAGTATACGAACTAGGCCAAAAGTTTAAAATGGATTGTATTTTTTCCACAGATTTATTGTATATATCTGTGATTTTTACTACTCCAAAAAGTGATTACTGGCAAAAAAAAAAAATAAAAACTCATTATTGCTAAAATTTATATACTTATTGCTTCGCTTATAGAATCTAAAAATCGAAGTTTTAGGTAATCTCGTCAATTTTAATGAAAAAGTGTATATTTTATTGATTTTCATACACAAAGTATACATTATGCATATTTAACATTTTTAAGAAAATTAAATTTTTTATCTATCTATGTTTATTTAATTAATATTGAATAACTCACAGATACCTTTATAAAATATTTTTTTTATTATCTTATTGTATATATATGTGGAATAAGTATATTATATTATGATTTATTTAGTCTATGTATACCACACATGACTGTCATATGGGGATCTACCACATACCTTTTATACTTAATTTAAATATAAAAAAATATATAAAAGTATAATTATACTAATTATAGTATATAGTGTATTTAATAATAAACAATTATTATAATAGGTAATGAATCAATAATATACGTTACAATCTAATCCTAAATTTAAAAAAAATGACATTATATAGGTACTTAAAGATACATAAATATCAAAAAATATGTGTTACAATATATGCCAATATGTATTAAAAATTAAAAAATATTATTATTTGTACTATTTACATTAAGTATAATACCTTGTCACCTATGTTTGCTTATGTCCATGACAGATAAATAGATATATAGATCACAATTCACAAGATCGACGAGAACGTGGATATAATATATACTTACCTACTCGTATTATTATATAGGTACCTATAGATAGCAAATTTAAACTTAACAGATCACGTTTAGTTCCGTTAGTTTAAAAATTAGAGTTAATCAACTTATTATGAAACTTGATAATAAGAACATTATCTGTGTTTGTATGTTGGTTTTTTACGATAGTTAAATTGTTTAGCAAGTTATGAGTGTATGATATAGCGTAAATTAAAAATGCTCATAGCTTGCTTAAAAGCCGAATAATCGTGAAAAACCAACAAACAAACCAAGATAATGTTCTAACTATAAAGTTTCATAATAGGTCGATTTACTCTAATTTTTAAACTAATGGAGTTAAAAGTGATCTACTGAGCGTAAATTTGCTATGTTATGCACTTGTAAGACAGAGACAACATAGCAAATTTTCGTTCAGCAAAATCAATTTAATATTGTTAGCTTTAACAATAGGGTAAATTTACCTATTATCAAACTTAAAAATAATAATATTCTGTAGATCATCTCATATAGGTTTTTTTATTAATTTTTAAATTTTTAATACATTTTTAAATATGTAAAATATTTAAACTTTAAAATGCTCGTAACTCACTCCCAATTTAAAATATCAATAAATGACTATGAGATTGCCTAGATAATATTCTAACCTTTAAGTTTGATAATAGAATATAGATAAACTTACTCATTATTAAAGCTGATAGAATAAAATTGATTCTGTTGAATGAAAATTTGGTACGTTGCATGTATGTATAAGACGAAGGCAGTACATTGTACATGCGGGTATTGCATCCTCTTAAGTAAGTATTTATTGTTATCGCCGTTGTCGAATATTAATTTATCGACAATGGTGCAATGAGCATTTAATCTTTATTTTGCTAATATCAAAATACTATCTTAGTGTATTTTATAATATCTATTATCTACTATGAGTTATCAACTTAATATAATATTTATTGTTTATTTATTATTAAAGTTGTTGTACACGATTGACATTTGACAGTTTTTTTAAAACTATTTTTACATTTTAATGAGTTGTAAAAAAACCATCTATAGTTTTCCACCGTATTTTCGATACCAGGTATAACTATAAATTTACTTTACCATATTTTACATTAATTGTGTATTATGTTGTGTATATTATAATATTTAAACATTTTTTTTGTACATATTTGCATGCAGATGATTCTTAGTTTCTGAACGGAGTGATGAATGTATTGATTTTACAATAATGTTTGTGTTTTTTAATGTGTCTGACGACAACATTTGAAGCAGTAAAAATGCTTCGATCTTTGACTTCATCTCCTCTTTCAAAAGGAAATTGAATCTAGTTAGTACTTTGGGGCGGTTAAAAGTTAAAAATTTTCAATAAATGAATCGGGAAAAACCCTAAAAAAATGAGGGGAAAACGGGATTTTTTACGCAAAACCAGTTTTCGTCAAAATCGAATTTTTTATTTTGCTATAACTCAAAAACTAATCGATGTAAAATTGAAATTTTCACCAAATGTTTATATTAGCGTTCTCTATACACAGTTAAATTTTCAAAAAATGTTGACTTTTTTTGAACTATTTATAGACAATTTAAATTTTCAATTTTTCTAAGTATTTTTTTTTTTTAAATAACGATAAAAAATCATTACTTTCAACTTTCAAGCCCTATTAATGACTATCATAATACCTACATATTTCTACAATATACATAACATAATATATTACCATGTTATTACCTGTTATAAAACGTACCTAAAAGTGGAAATTATTAACTAGGTTAAGAAAAGATTCACGTGATATGTAACAATTTTTAGTATCAAGTCAAGCATTAGGTGCCTAGGTAAATTTTAGTAAACTAAAAACAATATCTATATTCCCACTACCTATATTGATTAGGTAGTAGAATTTTTTTTTCGTGTTCAGGGGTTGTCCGAGGTATATTAATTATAAGAGAGCCTGCGAGCTCTGATATTATACATAATAATGTTTCGATAATAATAAAAATTATTACCGATTCCTGATTGATAAACAATGATAAGAAAGTTCGTTCGTCGTCATTGTGAACAACAAAACATGATTTCTATTCTACCTATACTATATCAATTATCGGTAAAGCTTTGTATTATATGTATATTGTATGTGTACATAGCATTTAGTTACGCAATGTTCTGGATTTACCAAGTTGATATAAAATATTTTATTAGGTAGGTACAATATGCACTATTAATAACGTTGTTGTGTCTAGTATATCTTTTACTGCTGTTTAGACGACGACGTCACACACCGTAATAACGGTTTGATCGGGCTTCCGATAGTCGCCATAACACACACACACTCTCACACGCTCGCTCTGTGCCGTGAACAGTGCTCTCGAATGAGCTCGCGAAAACCTACCGCGATCATTACCTACTATCGTGTCCCAACTGCGATCGAATACTTGAAAGTTGAAAATACCGTTTTTTTTTTTTTACTGTGACACTCGTCTTCGTTCGTACGCACCGCGTGAAGTGTCCCAGTTTTTTGTGTAGTATGTTGCCACCGTCGGCCGACGTCACCCCCTTGGAAGCACTGCACCGTCGTGCCGACATTGTTCAAACATTGCCGTCGCCACTACTTTTTTTATATCTATATTTATTTATTACCTTTGTATAGTTTTATTTTTCTTATTTTGTTATTAGTGTCAATCTTATGTCATATATTATTATTATTATTCGCCCCCTCGCTGACCAGCACTATTATGTGTCCCTATCATAATATATTCGTTATTTATTTATACTTACCTAATAGTAGTAGTCCGTCGATCCATATCATGGCTGCAAACAAAAATTACCAATTGTAAACTCATTTCGTTAGACCTACAAGAACCTTCTTTTATGTAATCCACTTTTTCACAGAAACAACTGCAGTTCAGTCTTTATTCTTACTCAGTTTTTAGTTTATCGTTAACCTACGTGAGCTGTGATAACTGTTTGATTTTTATGTATTTAGAAATGAGGTGCAAAACATTATAAGTGAAAAACAAAGCATTTGAAAATAATTGAATAAGTATAAGTTCTGTTTTCATAAATGTTTTGCTGATAATATTCAACGTGAAAACGTGTAAAGTATATTTAAAAATTAACAAAAATGGTTACGTTTTACTTAACGTGAGTGACACTGTTCAAACTACGATGCACTATCCGAAGCAATTAAAAATCGGTAAATTGTAAGTAAGCAGTTGCGGTTTTGAAAGTAAGGCAAATAAGGCGGTGTCTAACCTAAAATTTGGTAGTAAAAACTCTATAAGAATAATTCTGAACTCACCGATAGCACACATTTCGTTAAAAATTTTAACGTGTTTATGGTTTTATTTGAAAAAAGTTCTTCTTTACGAAGTTTAATAATATGAATTATCATTTTTTTACTATTGTATAATATTATTCCGCGTATACTACCAAAAATAGTGATAAACCGATAAGAAATGTACGAAATAATTATTACGTAAACAAATCCTCATATTTCAGCCGGCGGCAATATTTCGATGACGTCAGAGAGGCACCGTTTAACGTCGCCTCTGAATTGTTGCTTGTGTACATTAATTACTGTCGTATACGTCGATTACTCGGACGTATACCAAAATAAAGTTAAACACAAAATAACGCAAAATACTTTATTTGAAGTTTGAACACGACGTCCGGTGGTGATCGAGTCACACGATCACCACCACTGACTACCTTTGCTGTCTTAGCCATCTCACTTATATATTACACTTACAATCGAATTACTTATCGATTGTTCTACATTTTTCTATTACTACGTTAAATTTACAATTATAGGTACTATGATTATTGTGTAATTGTTATTCTAACCCGATTAGTATTATTAAACAAATTTATTTACATTCCTTATTATTATATCTTGCTTACTATGCTAACTGTAATATAAAGTTTACTGGCACCGAATTGCACAATTATTATTTTAACCTATTTCTGTGAATAATTAACTATTGCTTAACTTATTGAATTTTACTGTTTTACTTATTATCTATAGTTTTTCTTAACTTATTTCTTACGTACTAATATCTCTTATAAAATATTCATACATATAATACAACAGTCCCCGAAATTACAAAAAATATGACCTCATATTTTACACCTGTGCCCCGTATATGGAAAAGTTTAAATTGAATAGCCGCATTTATGTCTGTTGGTCACGCTGTTTAATTATTGATGACTACTGACTACTGACTATGGAATTATGTAGTTGTGTTGTCTGAATATGTTGACGTAGAAAATGCTTGTTCTTTGTTTATTGTTTTTGTATTTGCTGATGTGTTTTTGATGGTTTAGTAGCTGTTTTGCGATCTTCCAAATCGCCCGGAAATTATAACTGTGGCGATATAATACGAGTTTTATGGTATGTTGTGTTTGTTTTGTTGTTTTTCTTCTTCTTATTTTTGTTTTTCTTTATTATGTATATTTATTAGTTGGCACTGTACAACTGAGTATTGCCATGGAGTGGCCGGCTGGTTTTGAGCGACCGCCGTACCATGTGGTTGTTTCTGCCCTGGAGGCGAACAGGAAGATCAGTGAACATAGTTTTCGAGTAATATGTTTTTGGTAGGTGTACATTTTGATTTCGAGGAACATGCCGGCAATGGTTGTTGGTTGTGTTATTGTGGACAAAAATATTATACAAGTGTAAAAAAAAAAAAGGTCTTTTTGGTCAGAGGGGGAATTACAAGTTTTTCTTATATTATAGCTTTAAAATTTAAACAAGGCTGGATACATTTACACACCTATAAGTTTTGTTTTTCTTTAGGTAAATATATGTTAATCACGATAAAATTTAATTTTAATTTAATTTCTGTTCATATCCCAAAATTTTTTTTTTTTTTTTTTTTAAATAGTAGTAATAATTAAAAAAAAAATAAATACATAAATAACTATACTAATAATAAAATAATAATAATAAAAACATAATAAAAAAAAAGGTATATATTCATATATGACGTATATAATTACTAATCTTGCTGCGCTGTCTGAAAACACACACTGTAGAATCTAGACGAAATCGCGTATGATCAACACACACACAAATGCTGGGTTGAAAAATCCGCTTCGTGTATATCGCATACACACAACTGGAGAAATCCAGCAATAATTTGCGTGTAATCCGCACACTCACACATAACTGGAGAAATCCAAAAATAAAATTCGCGTGTACTCAACACACACATACACATTTTTGTTATCTCGAAAAATCGTGTATAACACACACACACACAAATAAACACTTACTGTGGTATCTCGAAAAAATCGTGTATAATCAACACACACACAACTGAAAAAAATTCGCATGTACTCAACGCACACATACACATTCTCTGTTCTCTCAAAAAATCGTGTATAACACACACACACACAAATACTCACTTACTGTGGTACCTCGAAAAAATCGTGTATAATCAACACACACACAACTGAAAAAAATTCACGTGTACTCAACGCACACAACTGTAGAAATCCAAAAAAAATTTCGCGTGTACTTAATACTCAACACACACACTGATCTCTCGAAAAATCGTGTATAATCAAAACACACACACACACACACACACAAAAGAAAGCCGTAGATTAACGAGCCACGAGTTGGGCGCCACTTTGTCGTATACGCCGATTACTCGGACGTATACCAAAATAAAGTTAGGTTAGTGACTACCTTTGCTGTCTTAGCCATCTCACTTATATATTACACTTACAATCGAATTACTTATCGATTGTTCTACATTTTTCTATTACTACGTTAAATTTACAATTATAGGTACTATGATTATTGTGTAATTGTTATTCTAACCCGATTAGTAAATTATTAAACAAATTTATTTACATTCCTTATTATTATATCTTGCTTACTATGCTAACTGTAATATAAAGTTTACTGGCACCGAATTGCACAATTGTTATTTTAACCTATTTCTGTGAATAATTAACTATTGCTTAACTTATTGAATTTTACTGTTTTACTTATTATCTATAGTTTTTCTTAACTTATTTCTTACGTACTAACATCTCTTATAAAATATTCATACATATAATACAACATTACACACACACACACACACACACACACACACGCACGTAGGTACGCGAATGCACCCGACTATTAAATAAGCAAAATTGCACAAGCGCAATGATCATCGAGAGGCTCGTTTTTCATCGCCTCTGAGTACTAAAAATAGATGAATAGGTTCTATGGTCAGCTCGCAGCCGTGATTTCACATTCAACAACAACACTTATAGATATGGATAATCATAAACCATTACTATTGTCACAGAGCCTAATGAAACCGATTTCAATATTAGTTTAATTTTTGTTATGAAGGAAGGGGAACTAATGCAAAAATCGCCTCACTAAAATCATACAACCAAAAACCACCACTGTAAGTAAGTCTCTTAAACGAAAAGGTTCACAAGTAGGGATGCGCAAAAACGACCTTGGTTCGATATATCGATGTAAACTTTTTTATAGGTATCAAAATATCGAAATATCGATATATCGATATAATTTTATATATTAATATTAATAGGTCATATTATAATTTAATAACAAGTAAATATTTTATTATATTATAATTATGTGTACATTGAATATATAAATTTTACAACTTGTAAGGTAAAATATTTAGAAAATTAGAAATTCAGAACCAATACTTATCATCTAATGATTGTAAAAATACTAGTTTTGACAACCTTGAGCCTAATATTCTATTTCTACTTTTAGTCATAATGTTACCGGTCTTACTAAACAACCTTTCTGATGGTACTGATGTGGCTAATATAAAAAGATATTGTCTGGCTAGTTTATATAGATTTGAAAAGCTCCTTTGATATTTTCCATTCAATAATCGGATCTTCTTTGAGTCCTATAACCGATTTATCCAAATAAGAATGTATCTCATCTCTCTCATGAGATCCGGACTTCGTTTTATTTTTTTGTTTTTTCTCAAGACTCCTGTGTAGACTCCAAAGATCAATGCAATTATTACTATTAGTAGAATCAAAATTATCTTCTACTTCATTTTCCCCGATCTTATCGTTGTTTGCAAATGGGTTTTGTGCTTCGATAAAATTTAATAGTGTATTTAATATTTTTTATTGGCTTGTGGTTCTATAAAATATATATCTTTAAACCTTAGTATTAATTTTCTGCATTTCCCTACGGACACTCATGTAAATTGAACAATTGAACAATAAAAAAAGAATTATCGTTTTGTCATAAAACTATTAATAATTGTATTTGTTACCTTCTGACTTTTGAAAACTTCTTAATTCATCACACACCTTGGTACTTTTTTTAAAGTATTTAACAATACATCTAACTTTATGCAGTAATTGGGGAACTCCTTCACTTTTAACTTAAGTTGTGGCATTTTCTTCTTGGGTCTCACTTATACCTTTTTCCACAATTAAATTAATAGTATGTGCTAAACATGCTATATGTCGTTTTTCTCCAAATTCGTCAACTACTACTGCTTTTTATGTTAGCCTTAGCCCCACTATCTGTTGTTGCAGCCACTACATTATTTTTTTCAATGCCCCATTCTGATACTGTATTTACAAAAACTTCACCTAAATATTTGGAAGTATGACTTTCATCTAGTTCGGTTACTCCAATGACTCCTAAAATAATATTAATACACAAGAGCTATCTGAAACGGTGCACAGGAATTGCGTACCAAAACAGGTAGACGAACCTTTTTGAACGAATTGCGTCCCGGACGCAATTCGTGTTACCTTTTAAGTTACCTTTTTTTTTTTGAGCTTTCCAAATTTATTTTTGATTTTGATATTTTTAAATTTTTTTTTTTTTTTAAAAAAAACAATAATAATTATTAAATATTTATCATTAACAAAATAATGTTAAATGAAACTTATTTTTAGTGATTTGTACTTTTGGGCCGGAGCTATACATGGCGTATTTGCCGCATTTAAAATTACGCTGCGTATTCCGCGGCGTTTATTAAAAATAAACCAATGCATTTTTAGTTCGATGGACAACGAGGCGGATTACGCCGTGTGTAGCTCTAGCTTTATAGATATTTTCGATAAAAATATTAGAGACCATACGGACTTCCCATTTCTCAATCGATAAGTAAGTATGGATTATAACCAGTGGCGTCATTTGCGGTACGCAGGGTATACATTTGCGTACCTAAAATTCTAAATTGTAATTTTGGCCCGCAAGGTACATGCATATGATGCGCTCGGCCACATCACGAAAAAATAAAAATTATATTTATGTTATTATATTAAAATAATAAATTAATATGTAAGTATTATGATCGTTGAAAATTGATTGATTGATCACGTCTTTATACTACCAATATAACCGTTGTATGATTATTTCTAGTAACCACAAATTTTACTGATTTATTCTGTGCATAGCGACAAACCCGTGCGAGTCTTTTCAAAAAAAATTTAATAGTTTGTTTTAATAGTTCTCATCCAGTTATTTATACATTTTTAGATGTTTTAAAGATAATGCAAACCGTTAGTGTAATGTTAAAAAGAAGTTTGCTAATTATTATACGTCATAATAGGAAACAACGCCGAAACAATGTTTTATTTTTAAAAAACAGATCAAAAAATTAAATTAAAATTAAATTTTGTAAAAAGGTTATCTAAAAAAAATAAACCTAATAATTTTTGGTTTTTGACTGATATTTTTATTGATAAAATAAGGTATCATTATTATTTATTAATTTACTTCTTTATTATATTATGTACTATATTAATTTTGATTGGACCTAAGTAATTTAACGTTTATATATTTTTTTATTACATTAATTGATGAACAATATTTTGAATAACTTGTGATTATATTTATAATTGTTATTTATTTTTGTTAGTCATTTAAGGACCCCTGAATTAAACACACGACTTGCGTCCTGTGTTTTTTGGGACGCAATTCGTTTATACCTTTTTCACTGGACGCAACTCAGGTGATCCCAATTAATTATATATTGATATTATTTGGTACCTAATAGGTAATAAGTACCTAACCTAATAAGTAACCTAAGCTTATGTCAGTACATATCCATCTTGTTAACTACATAATTATGATAATCAGTGGCATATATAGAAATTAATTTCGGAGGGGGTTAAAATATATGATAATAATATTATATATAAAATTATAGCAACCAAAATCAATGCCCATACCAACCATACATTTCATGGGGGTTTGAACCTCTAAGCCCCCTTTATATACGCCACTGATGATAATTAATACATTTTTAGCATATATGGATACTAAAATGGTAGGTGAGATAAAAGTAAATTTATACAAATTTACAAAATTTGCCAATATAATAATAATAATTAATATGATAGAACAACTAGTAAAACTTTTTAGTAATATCACATAATAATAAATGGTTAAATAGACCCGTGTTCATAATCTTAGTTCATAATATAAAAAATATTATGTATTTTTCTAAGACCTAAGTGGTCAACGAAGGGCATGCGCTATAGACAAGCACTAACATCGGCAACTACAGTTACAGCTTAACAGACGCCGACCACTCTCCGCGAGGACGATCTACAATCAACCCCCGCAAGGTCAGCGTCAAATTAGCTCCCCGCTGAGGATTCAGTCCGGTAAACGAGTAAAGTAAAAAGTTCCACGCTGATACACACCTCGAATATCTGCTTATATTACTTAGTACTAAGGTGATTAATTAGGAGTGTGTCTTTTCGGATAACTAGGATATTTCCAAGTTAGGTTTACGTAACAGGTATTCTAGTACGGAGGAAAAATAACCGTGTTACGATAACGGAAAGCAGTTACATAACGTATCGCCACCCGCCGTCGGTAACTTTGCCGTCCCACGGGCCACGACATTATTACCGATAACGTCACAGCGTAGCATAGGGTCCAACAAAACCGGTTCTAGCGCTGTCAAAAATATCGCCAGCCGCCCCCGCCACCGAACTTTGACCTAGTTTCGATATATTTGCAAAGCTTCGGCGGCGCCGATATCACTACAGTTGAGCGTTGATATATTGATGGTACAGGTAACGATAAAACATGGGAGGGCTATCAGTCGGGTAGGCCGTTCGAGTACAATGTAGACCAGAGTTCCTCAACCTGGGGGTTGCGACCCCTACTAACTAGGGAGGGGTCATGTAGACCAAAAAAAATAAAAGGATAATTTACAAATTAATATTTTTATTTAAAATTTTTGATTCAATAAAAAAATACTTATACTTTTAACAAATTTAATTTAGGACAATTAGGTACTACAAATGGTATTTATAAATGGTATATTTCCTTTGGTTAATTGGTTAATAACATGATATTTTTATTATTTAAATTTGTTCTTAATATATAACTGATTTAAAATATTTTATAACCGTTTTGGAGGTCTCGACATTGCCTTTTACTTATTTAAAAAATTTATTACACAAATAATTTAATTTAAAATTATAATAATTACGACGATACTTCATATTAAATGTAGTATAATTATTTTCATATTTACTTATGATGTTATCAACATTTATCACACACACACACACACACACACATATACATTTTTAATCACGACTGTTTGAAACCAACAGTCCTGAGTCTTTTTAAGTGAGAAGGAAAATGTATGCACAAACGATTTCTGACAATAGGGATTGTTGTCTCAGGTAGCCAAAATATAATATGCGCGCAATCAAGTTGTGTATTTTAGCGCAAACGAGTTGTAAAAAAAAGTAAATATGCGCAAACGGGTTGTAGCCGCCAAAAAACGGCACCCCGCCAGATTGTGACACCATTATAAACGTAACGCTGTGCGACGGTTTGAAGGGGGAGTAGACACGGAACGCAACGATCGCCGGTACAAAGTATACAGCTACCGCAGCGACCGGTCGGCGCCTTATCAACCTTAATACCACGGCCTACAACGATACGACTTAGTCGACTCTCCCACCAACGCCCCAAAGGCTAAAGTGGACGGGAAGACACATCACGCAAACGAGACATATTATCATTGGCTATATAGTATATATATATGTATACATGTATAGATATGTATATATATATATATATATAATATATATATATATATATAATTATATAAATACCTGTATATATGTATATTGTATATGTATATCTTAGTCCGTAGTTTTTACTCATGATTTCCCATGGAAATAGCAGTTTCTTGAATAAACATATTTTTTTTATACCATGAACTTAAAATTTATTACTAATACTATTCGGCCATGTTTGTATTGATCTCCTCGCAACGGAACAACGTTAGCTCGTTTTTGCTCGTGCACGTCGTGGGAGCCCGGGCTGTCGATAGCCCGCGCATGCGCTGTAGTCGTTTCAATTTACCACCCTCCCCCCCCCTAACCCCCGCGCCTGCTACTAGTACAAAACACAGTGTAAACTCCCGTCTCTCCCGACCGCTTTATTTTCCTTCGTGTACGCTGTAGAGTGCTGACGTCTGTAATTCACCGCGGATCGACATAGTATTAACGCAGCACAAAACGTTTGGTAAGTTGTAAAAAATATTAATTTTCTTATAATAATATGCATATTGTCGTATGAAACTCGCGTTTTATGTTAACTGTAGTGTCTACATTAAGGCTGAGGCTATACACGGCGTTTTCCGCCGCGTTTCGAACGTCGCGTATTCCGCGTCGTTTTCTGCTGCGTTTTCCGTCGAATCGAAAACGCGTTTGTTTACATCGGAGTAGCTTTACGAGATGGACGTAATGCGTCGCGTTTTTATTATTTCGGCGTTCGTCCGCTAAAACGCAAACCGACCAGCGTTTCCCACCGAATCGAAAAGGCGTTGGTTTTTATCGGAGTAGCTATACACGGCGGACGTAATACGCCGCCATTTTATTATTTCGGCTTTCGCTCGTCTAAACGCGAGCCGCCCCGCATTTTCTGACGCGTTTCGAATGCTGCGTATTTCGCGTCGTTTTAAGTCGAATAATAATGCGTTTGTTTATATCGGTCATCGGAGTAGCTATACACGACGGACGTGATACGCCGCCATTTTATTGTTTCGGCGTTCGCCCGCTAAAACGCAAGCGACTGGCGTTTTCCGCCACGGACTAAAACGCGGCGTAGTAAGTCCGTCTTGTATAGCTACTCCGATATAAATCCACGCATTTTCAATTAGACGGAAAACGACTCAGAAGTACGCAACGTTCGAAACGCGGCGGAAAACGCCGTGTATAGCCTCAGCCTTAATATACCTATATAGGGAATAGGAGCGTAGGTGTACCAAGGAGCATTATGCTATAAATTTAGGGTTCGGATTCATATTGTGTCTGAGTATAGGTATATACAGTCTCAGTAGAGTAAAAATTTTAGACGATTCATTTTGAGAAAAAGATTCCGATTTCTTTTAATTTCAATAAAGAAGGTAACTGGAAAAAAATGTATGAATCATTTATGGCTAATGGATTTAATAATAACTATAATACTTTTTGTTTAATTTTGTTAAAAATACGTGCAATGATAAGGCCCGTTTCACGGAGACGCGTAGGTATCGTACGCGCGCATTTTCAGTAATGCTGGCTGTTCATTCTTCCATGATACTGATACAAACAAAATATTTATTGATCGATTATTCAACATTTCTTTTATACTTTATGTAATAAATGATTTAATTATATTGTTTTTATATTATTAAGCTTCATTTGAGTATAATTAGATGTTTAACGAGTAATGTAAAAATAATTTTGCTTATGGAGAGAATATAAACACGGAATATTTGCAGTTTTTTTAGAGAATGTATGTATCATATTTTAGACATATAGAAAATATAAATCCGGACCCTAATTTTAATATTAATTGTATATTATGTATTAAATGATTTAAATATATTGTTAACTAAATTATACTTCAATATTCAACCTATGAATATCATCATAGGTTAGATATACAACTTATATAATAGCAACACCATTTTGGCATTGTAACTTTGCATTTTTTTAATAAGCTATGTATTAGTATTTAGTACTCATTACATCATGTATTTAAGGGGCCCGGTATTAGATTTTCAAATTTTCGGCAATTTTATAAAATTTTATAATTTAGTTAACACCTTAATTAGAGTACTTTTCCACTAATTTACTACCCGATTGTTGTTGAAGGGTGGATATGATAGAGGGTATTATAAAAAAAAAATGACTTCACAGGAAAAATTCTCAGGCCTTGTAAAATTGTCGGATTTTAGTAATTATATTTTTATTTGAAAGAAGAAGACTTCTTACAAGATGCATCGAACTCCGATTTGTATTTTATTCAAAGTAATAGTAAAATATAATTTATACAAAATTGCTTAAAATTTTATTATTTTTGAAGACCGATTATAAAATTGAAATTAAAATTTTTCAAAACGGAGATCTATGCGGCCTGCAGAATATTGAATTTGTGTAGTATTCAAAATTATCAAAAAAAACTCTACAATATTCCAGGAAAAATTGATTTTATTTATTTTTCTCACTGCTAGATAAATATAAATTATAAATTAATTAATTTATAAATTACTATTTGTGGGTTTGGATTTACAGGAATAAAAAAACAAATAGTGTTCCTCAAGGCTCTCACTTAGGAGTATTATTTATAAACTATTCGATTAATTATAATGTTGTAATCCCTGAGCTTCTAGCTCAGATCAATTTCTGTATTCTCTCTTTTTACTCAAGAAATCATGATCTTTTTGCCATCCCACTCCTCTAGTCCACATCAAGTAATGACTCAATCTTTGTTAGAGCTCTGAAACTTGTTAATTTAGTTTCCACCAACTTATTTTTCAATATTTGTACTTGTCAATATTATTTGTACCCTTATATGTTAACATACTTTAATATTACTTAGTGTTGTACTTAATAATCATTATATTCTGTAATTACTTTTTTCCATACATTATTGGTCTATATACCACATTCAATTTTGTAAAAGGGCTAGTCCCATTGATTTCTAAATAAATAAATAAATAAATATTAATAAAAAATGAAAGTATAGATTATAAGTTATTAACTTCAATATTAGTAAGATATTACAATAATAGATTGTAAAATAAATACATACATCAAATTAAAAAAAAAAGTTTATTTACTTATAAATATTCAAATCCTAGTTACCTATTAAAGTTATTGTATACGTTAAGTATATCATTTTAGGTTATTACACATTTGATATTTGTAAATAACACTAAGGTAAATAATAACGAATAAATTTGTATTTATTGTGGTAATACAAGAAAAAAAATAGTGGTACATCATTTTGTAGGATATGTATTTATTGGTTTTCTTTAAATCCAAACTCAATATTGAAATAAAATTACAAAATAACAAATTTTTGAAAATTTACCAATATCTAAGTATTTTATTCTAAATACATTACATTGATTTAATTGATGGTTATCATTTATAGTTTTACATTTTAAAATCCAATTAGAGCAAATAATGTATCTATTAATTTTATAATACCTTATTTTTTTTTTTTCTGTCAAAACATGAGACTTTTTTAGATAATATAGTATGCTTAATTGGTACTTATACAATTTTAACTTTTTAACAGAATTTCTGCATTATAAAGATGTCCAAAAATCCACTCATGAACTGTAAGTCGCGTAAGCAACGTAAGAATACAGGTCCAATTCTCGAACCCAAAGAAAAACTATTTTGTCCTCGCACAATGGTGAGGTACGATAATACAAAAACCGTATACAGCACTGTGTGGTCGTGTAAAATGTGTCTAAAGATCCTTTTGAGTGAAGAGGCTGCTCGGTCACATGTAATCAATTGCAACGACAAAAAACAAAAACTATTAAAACCTAAACAAGAGCCTAAGTAACTATTCATCTAGTCATATTTTTTATAAATTATTATCACACATGATGTTAAATTCAAATGATTTTTATTTTGTTTAGAGATGATGTTGTTCTTCCTTATATATGTAGCACCTGTAACAAGGTGTTTTCGAGGAGTGTTGCGTTGAAGAGACACGTTGAAGTGCATCAAAAGCCACCTAGTGATTTTGAGTCCGAAGAATCTGATAATGAAATGGCCGATAATGGTAAACGTGTAAAAATTAAAGCTGAACATATAAAGAAAGAATATATATAGTCGATTCTGATTGATTAAATGACAGTGATTTAATCTAATTTTATTTCATTGTGTTCATATTATTTTAAATTCAATCAACTACCTATTATTATTATTTTTTTTTTTTTTTAATTACTTATGGCTAGGGCTCGAAAGTTGATGCATTTTGCATTTTTTTAATTTTTTTATTTCCCTATTTTAAGGACTTATGTCATATTTGCATTTTTTTTTAAGCTAATATTTTAATATTTTTAAAGTCATCAACTTCCGAGCCCTACTTATGACTCTTAGTTTAAATTTAACAAATGCTATAAAATCCTAGCCCTACTTATGGGTAATCTTGTGCTTTTTTTTTTATAGAATTACAATATTTTGGTAGTTATAACTAAATATTTAACTTTGAATTATGAAATAAATTGATCCCAATAAATAATACATTTTGGGTTAGATTTTTCGTTTTCCTCAGTGGCCAGGGTGTGTGATTTGTATTTCTAGAAAAAGGTCATGATAATCACTTATAATGCTGAAATATGCAGAAAAATTATTTAATGTGATTAAAAAACATAATTATTTTTATCAATAAATAGTGAGGTTATACCTTATACCTAATTTATGAATTTTAAAGATTTATGTTATTATATAATATGTAATGTTACAAAATCATCCTTATGTAAAATTTACATAAGTAAATACATTATAATAATTAAAAATTAGCTAGAATACCACAAAACAAGATAGGGACTACTCATCAATGGAATTATTTACAGCAACAATCTCAACGTTATAACACAAATTATTCTATAAATATAAACTGATAAAATTGATTAACACTAACCAAAAAAATATGTATCTTTTTTCTACTTTCAAAAAATAGTGCTAAAAAAAAAACAGCAAAGTAACATCAACGCTTTGAAAAATGCAAATACTACAAGTCACGATCACTGTTCAGTACACTTCATTATTTGTCTATATTGTATTAATTAATTTAATAAACTAATTATTACACTACTAACTATACACAAACTAATAGACTGTTTTTTTTTTTTTTTGTTATAATCAGCTCATGACAGATAAATAAATAAGACATAAATGTTGTAAAAACACATATTATAAATCCAAAAGATAACTTTTGAAGATAATCTTATACATATTTAAAAATGTAAATATTTTTAAAATACCAATTTCAGAATTTAGATTTATCAAACTTATGTATTTATTTAAGGAAAAATCAGGGTGTCATGCTTGATGAACCACCTTGTATTCTGGCACATCATATATTCATATCAGTTTTTCAGTAGTTTGTGCAGGCATATACTCAGTGGACTGTAATTTTACTAATAATAATAATGTTGAAGACAATTGATAACTATATACCTCATCCTTATGATAAAATAACATTTTATACTACAGTTTTAAAATATAAGATTTGGTATTTTATCATGATGTATGAAATCAACCATTATAATAGATCGATATTTAAAATTGGATTTTTAGTTTCTAAGCAAATGAGTCATTAACAGACAAACATAAATAGTAAAACTTTTGAGTGGGATATTTATCTGTAATTAATTACAGTATAATAAAAATTGGGAATTATTATTAATGTTGGACATCAGTTCAAACATTAATGGTTAAATGAAGAAAAACCTGTCAACAACAATTAGCAACATATATCTTATCTTTATAGCTTATCAAATTTTTTGTTTTCCGATTTAATTTTTCTAACATAATATTAATAGGTACCTAATCTAAATCAATTGGTCTGATATAAGATTTAAAATATCACTATTGTGACATAAGTCTTTTGGGTCAAAGACCAAATATTCTGTTAATAAGAGTTTAAAGACATAATTGATTTTGATTATCGATAAAGCTATTTTAGCACATTATTTCAATATTACTACAAAAAAATATTAAAAACTATGAAAAAATAAAAAAAAATGTTAATCACAAGAATAATACTAATGTAGAAAATATAAAGAATAGTTGTATGAAATTAAATAATTATAAAGTTTATGATCTACACAACATTTTTAAATTAAGTTAGGTAGGTAATATTATATTAGACATTTATAATATTCTAAAAAAATAAAATAATAATTCAATTGATTTATTGTATGAAAAGATGTAATAATTATATTTACAGATGTTTGTTTAAAATTAATGTTGTGTATAATTTAAACGATAGTATTAATTTTCAAACTGATAAAATATATTCACTAATAACAAAAAATAAAACAAAACAATTATATGTACATATAAATACAAAAAAAATATAAAATAAAAATATGTAATATTTATACAATGTTAATACTGGATAATTATTATTATAAGTGAATCGAGAATTTAGGTACATAAACCCGTTGTATGGATCATCTTGGAAAAATAATAATAAATCATTTTTTTCATGCATATTTAATAAGTTCTCTGATTATAAATGCTGAAAGCAAAATGACTAGGTGATATTTCAGAGAAAAAATGAAATTAAAAATAGATTATTATTAAAAAAAAAAAAAATAATAAAACTGATGGAAAATAGGAACATATACTATGAGAAAAAATTAAAGCTGATGGAAGATAAAAACGTAATATTTAAGAACCTTACAACAGTATTTATAACACTATCTGAAAAAATATCAAAACTAAATTAAAAACCTTAAGACTGCATTACCAAAGGATTAGGTAGGTAAAAGGGGTTTTTAATTTAATTTTATTTGTTATTATTATTTATTAAAATTCTTATTTCTGTGTCAAAGATAGTTATTTTTTTTTTTTATTATTATATATAACATTTCTTATAATAAACATTTATTTTTATTGTATAGTTTTTGAATTTTAAATACTTGACTAGATTGCAGATACTTACATATATAACACATTACACAGTTACTTTCAATAAAAAATATATATTTTATTAATAATGAAAATTATGCATAACTTTAAACAACATGTCTATGAAGTAAGTACCTATGTTATATTGTATTCCTATGTGTCTACCAAGAGCCAAGTGTAAATTTTGAATATGGTCAAGCTAATATTTCTTGGTTTACCATCACACCCAAATCATCATGCACAGGAACGTCAAGTTCATACAACTATACAAGGGAACATTGTTAGTAATACACATATTATGTAGAACTATACACGCATTTATTATTAACAATGCCTTTTCTGGTTTATAGTGCAAAGACATTAAGTTCTGTTTTTCAATAAACACCTTGAATAAAGAAGAAAAATTTATGTTAAAATTGTGCTTAGCTTTGAAATTGGAAATAGATTTTAGGTACCTAAATCGCACTTTTAACACTCCGCTACAACGTTCTATTATGCGTCTGGTTGACATTTGTTTTTGATTATAATATCTTTCAGCATCCGTTGTAGGGATTGATATTGGTGTCAAAAACTATTGACGTGAGAGGTATCCAGAATTGCCTAATAATATTTTTAAATAAAGATGTTATTAAAAAGAAATAATTTGTAATTTAAATACAATGTTAGGAATGTATTTTACCTAATAAATAAATGTTATTATGATTGTGTCTGTATAATTGCTGAAAAACTGGTAAAACAGAACTATTATTTCATATATGTGTATTGTGGATGCTACCAGGAAATAATGCATTCACATTTAAAATTCTTAACTTTGAATCACAAATCTAAAGTTGAGTTTAAATATTTATTTATTTAGTTAAACTATAAGATATACACTGCAACCTTACAACATAAAATATATTAAAGGGCTGCCATTAAGTCACTTTTTCAACTGAAAACCATTTTTATTTTGGAAGTCTCTAAAAGCCCTTTTTTCAGTAAAAGTTTTTTTTTTTTTATTACTTTTTTAATATTATATCATTGATAGTTTTCTTAAAATGCTCGTTTTTGTAAAAATATTTGTTAAAAATCATGAATAAATAGGTAAGTTATATAATATATTGTATTATATACCTATTCATATTTAATGTTATATACTATAGGGATAATGTTAATATTTTATAACATGGCTTTAATATTTCAGTTGAATAATAATATGCTTTTAAGTATTAGTTCTGTCCTACAATGAATGATTTCTAAAATTAAATAATCTAAAATAATAATAGGTAAATAATAAATAGTTATAATTAAAAAATATTAATCTAATTTTCGACTATTTTCAAAATTAAACTTAAGTGGCAATCTTGTAATATAGTGAAAAATTAGGTTTGAAAGATTACCAATCTACCTATAGAAACTGTAATAATATTGAAAATCTTACTAAACAATTATTAAAAATATTCAAAAGAAAATTTAAAAGTTATCTATTGCGGATTTCACTCAGCTTATTCAGAGTTCTAGGTAACTTAACCCATTCGTCAAATATTTCTGGCTGGTTTATTGCCTCCACAACTTTGTTTGTACGGTAGAATACAGACGGTTGAGACAAAATTATAAACCGACTATTATCAGTTGGAGACTGGTACGATTTAGTAGCAAAAAATTCAATGTTACTAGAATCTTATTAATGTAGAGAAATATTAAATATATTTATATTATTTTGAAACACTACGTGCACAATTATGAAAAATGAACATAAGAGTATAATTTATTCACTAACCTTTGTATTTAAATCAATTGCAGACTGATGGTATTTTGAAATTATATGTGGTCGTAAATGTTCAATAAAATATCTTACAAGGTCTGAAGTAAGTCTGAAATTTTTAATGAAAATTCGATCTGATGTATCGAAAGTATCTGAATTTGTCTCTTTCCTTTGTGTTTGTCGTACGTTATTCACTCGTTCATGCTCAATAACATTATCAATCGCAAATAACATTGCCATTTCATCAAAATTTGCCATTGTAATCGAAGAAAGACAATTAATTACGGATTAATACAAAGAAATATACACAACGCAAAATGACAAATCGATAATTGATAAAAATATTTAGTGGGTAATAACTATAATGTCTAATATTCTGTTGTATAATAAGAAAATTTATATCACATTTCATACATTAGACGAATGTTTTTCGTTCGACTAAAATCATACATGTTTTTAAGAATACCAAATTTTTATTATCGTGCGATAAAATTCTTATCGCATTCGCCAGTTTATCGCGATTTCAAAAATCGGCCTCCAGTAAAAAGTACTTTGCATTGAAGTGGGTATGCTAAAAAAAAATTTTTTGTTATCGTTTATAGTGTTTATATCATATTAATATTAATGTTTGGAATATATTTTATGTTAAGAGATCGCTTATATTAAAATATACTAGAACAAGTAGAATTCCTTCTTGGAATTGTACATACTATTAATTATGAGCAATTATAGTCTTATTATGAATACGGTGTAGACCGTCCAGTGTACAGTGTACAGAATTTATAGTATCAAGTAAAATTACTTGTTATCAATATTTTTGTTTATCACGTTTTTCGGTTTATCATTTTCTTCAAAATGACAACAAACGCACGTTTTTTTTTCGTAATCCTATCGTAGAATTTTTATTTAACGTTATGTATTTTTTTTCATGAACTTATTTAACTCTATCGACTATCGTTACTCATTGCAGAGACGTAAGAACTAAACAAAAAAAAAAAATGGTCGAAGTGCTTCGTGACAAAGAATTTCTAGTCAAAGAATATTTGGAGACCCGTGGATTATACAGTCATCATATTAACTCTTTCAATGCATTCATCGATAGCGATTTGAAGAAAATCATTCCGTACGAAGTGATGCAGACCCAAACTTTTATTTGCATTTTAAAAATTACCTTCGGCCACCCACAGGTACGATAACATAATTTAGGTAGCATATGTCATACGTATAATTTATTGTGTGAATATAAATTATAATACTTAATAGGTATTAATAATAATTAATAATAACATAAGCGAATAAAAAATTACATTATGCTGTATTGATGTTTGTTTCCATAAAATAAAAATAATTTTAATATATAAAAAAATAGCAACATTATTCACACAAGAACCTAGGTATTCAAGTATTTGATTCTGAACTTATAAAATAATTCGGTATTTCCATGTTATATCGACTACCCAAATACTTCCAAGACTACCTGTTAGAATCATTTAGGTTATCTCGACTACATCCGTATAGCAGTTCGTTAATAAATGTATATTTACGGGTTGCAATCTGTATCATTGTAATGTACAATTTAATTTTGTTTTCGATGTAAAATTACTATTAGCCAATTAGTTGACTCTAACCATCGTATGTTGGTTTTTATTTCGTCAGTCATTCGACAACCGTCCTATATTAGAGTTACGTCTATTCAATATTTTTTTTTGTAATTTGCCATCCTCCGAAATCTTTTGGAAATGTAACATAAAAAATTTAAAAAAAAGTAAATATACGATATGGTAATTGGTTTGCGAGATCACAAATATCGTTTACGACTGCTGTGTGATTCATATAACATGGCTGGTCTAATGAAATGATACTAAGTGATGTGAACAAGAACTACATTTAAGTGAAAATACAGTTATGTACTGGAATAATTACTTAAATGCAGTATGTGTATTTAGTGTAATGGCTATTGAAAATAAATCACAAGAAAAAAGTGGGCAAGTGGGTACCGTTCTGCTGTACATTAGGGGGCGGGGTTGACCTCGGACTAGGGTAGGTTAAATTTGATAGGTATCATTGTAAACGAAAAACGATTCTGAACGTAGATGATTTGTCAGCCTAGGATATAATTTCCAGTTGTTGGTGAAAAAGGTGGTTTATGTTTTAATGGCCTGAATACACCAAAATTTAAGTTCTTTTATAATTATTGTAAGCTAAACTTATGAAAAATCTTGTATTAAATTTTCAACTCTTATAGCTACCTATACAAACATTTTTATGAATTATACCTACACAATAATTTGCAAATATTCATAATTTTGACGAATTTTTGTCAAAATTTGAACTTCAAATGCTAATAAAAAAAAATTGTGCCTATGTATTCTTATAATTTTTTAATCACTATAAGAATAACATATGAGGATTTTTGTATAAGTATTTTGATAGGGCCAAAAAAATTTTATCGACACTTCAAAAAAAAATTCTTAGGAAAATTGAAAATTTAATTTGTCTATAATAGCTCAAAAAAAGTCAAAAATATTTTGAAAATCAAATCACGTAAGAAAAATGACAATCTAATAACTGGTAATTTTTTAAGTATTTACGACTTATACTATTTGAATAACAACAAATATCAAAAATCGTTTGAGGCTAAACCGTTATTTAACGCGGTTTTGTAAAAATTTAAATTTCAAACACTCATAAAATTTTTTTGTCTGAATCCGGTAGAGTTTTTTTTACAGATATTTGAAGAAAAGTTTATGGAGAATCTTGTACCAAATTTTCAAAACTTAGTTATAAAAGAAAAAATTGTTACGATTTTCCAACCACAAAATTACTTGCAAATTTTCGCAATTTCGACATATTTCGTATAAATTCGAACTTTAAGTACTTATAAAAAAAAATTGTGACCAACGATTTCGGATTTTTTTTTATCACTTTAAGAACAACTTATAAGAAACCTTGTATTAAATTTTCAAGATTTTCTGGTCAGCCAAAAAATTTTTATCGTTGTTTAAAAAAAAAATACTTAGAAAAATTGAAAATTTCAATTGTCTATAAATAGTTAAAAAAAAACTCAAAATTCTTTGAAAATTTAACTGTGTATGGAGAACGCTAATATAAACATTTGGTGAAAATTTCAAGTATTTACATCGATTAGTTTTTGAGTTATAGCAAAACAAAAAATTCGATTTTGACGAAAAATGGTTTTGCGTAAAAATTCCCGTTTTTCCGAATTTTTTTTTTGTTTTTCTCGATTTTTTTGAAAACTGTTAGAAAATGTTTACTTTTTACCTCTATAATGCACCAGGATATTTACTTTTCCATCGGAAACCACTCCCGAAGTTTGAAATTGAAGCATTATTTCGACTAGTTATGCTGTACACAGACAAAAAAAAAAAAAAAACATACATCATTGTAAAATCAATACATTCATCACTTCGTTCAAAATGTAAAAAGGTGTACCGGGGAAAATTGTAGAGAGTGATGAAAGTTTATTGTTTTTAATTTTTATATAGTATTACATACATTTTTTTATGTTTCACAATAGATTTAACTAAATGTTAAATAAACAATATTATAATATGAATATATTAATTAAAATTTAATTTTTAGATTCTTTAGATTTTTAGTTCAAAGTTCATAAAATTGTTTATATTTATATCTAACGTTAAATACTCTAGAGTTCTAGACTGACAAATCATCTCCGGTCAGAATCGTTTTTCGTATACAATGATACCTATCATTGCATTCAAATTTAACCTACCCTAGTCCGAGGTCAACCCCACCCCCTAATGTACAGCAGAACGGTACCCACTTGCCCACTTTTTATAATTCAATATTATTAATTATTTTTATTATTTAAAAATTGCAGCAATCAAAATAACACAGTTGATCATATAATAGGTAGTCTTGGAAATATTTGGGAAGTTGAGATAACACAGTTGTGCACGTAAGGCAGTTGAGATATCACAGAAGTACCAAAAATTCTATTCTAATTTTATTTTATATAGGTATTTCTGTAAAATTCAAAATGTAGTTATTTAAAAACAATTTATCATTAATTTAACTACCTATATTTTTTCAATCCATCTAGGAACAGCCTGCAGGTATATTTTGCCAATCATAATATTTTTATCAGAACCTTTGGTTAAACCATAATATATATATATTTAAGTAATTTATCTACTATATATTTTTAGGTTTTTAACATTTTTTAAAAAATTTAATTTTTCATCTATCTATGTTTATTTAATTAATATTGAATAACTCACAGATACCTTTATAAAATATTTTTTTTATTATCTTATTGTATATATATGTGGAATAACTGTATTATATTTTGATTTATGCAGTCTATGTATACAACACATGACTGTCATATGGGGATCTACCACATACCTTTTATACTTAATTTAAGTATAAAAAATATATAGAAGTATAATTATACTAATTATAGTATATAGTGTATTTAATAACACACAATTGTTAAAATAGGTAATGACTAATGAATCAATAATATAAGTTACAATCTTATCCTAAATTTAAAAAAAATTACATTATATAAGAACCTATAGACGTCCTACCACGTCGTAACCACGTTATAACCACGTCGCGTGTCGGTCATAAGTTTCTTGGACCTATAAAATAAAACTTTATTTATATCGATCCAACAACCCGGTTCCCAAGAGTGGTTCATGTGCCGGGTATGACTAACCAACTAGGTACTCCTTAACTGGATATAGGATTAAGTATAGGTAAACACCGACTGCCACTTGATTAAAAAGGACGAAGGAGGTAAATTGAAAGATAAAGCATTACCATCATCATCGTCAAATAAGTAGTTGGAAATGATTATAGATATGCGTGGTTTATGACAAAATGTGTAGTAGGCTGTTTAAGACTAGAATAAGTATTAAGAGGACGCAACACCCGCATATGTCGTCTCCGTCTTACAAGTGCGTAACAGCAAATTTATACTTAGCAGATCACGTTTAGTTCCGTTAGTTTAAAAATTAGAGTTAATCAACCTATTATGGAACTTGATAATAAGAACATTATCTGTGTTATTTGTATGTTAGTTTTTTACGATAGTTAAATTGTTTAGCAAGTTATGAGTGTATGATATAGTGTAAATTAAAAATGCTCATAACTTGCATTATATGCATATTGTATGTGTACATAGCATTTAGTTACGCAATGTTCTGGATTTACCAAGTTGATATAAAATATTTTATTAGGTAGGTACAATATGCACTATTAATAACGTTGTTGTGTCTAGTATATCTTTTACTGCTGTTTAGACGACGACGTCACACACCGTAATAACGGTTTGATCGGGCTTCCGATAGTCGCCATAACACACACACACTCTCACACGCTCGCTCTGTGCCGTGAACAGTGGTCTCGAATGAGCTCGCGAAAACCTACCGCGATCATTACCTACTATCGTGTCCCAACTGCGATCGAATACTTGAAAGTTGAAAATACCGTTTGCTTTTTTACTGTGACACTCGTCTTCGTTCGTACGCACCGCGTGAAGTGTCCCAGTTTTTTGTGTAGTATGTTGCCACCGTCGGCCGACGTCACCCCCTTGGAAGCACTGCACCGTCGTGCCGACATTGTTCAAACATTGCCGTCGCCACTACTTTTTTATATCTATATTTATTTATTACCTTTGTATAGTTTTATTTTTCTTATTTTGTTATTAGTGTCAATCTTATGTCATATATTATTATTATTATTCGCCCCCTCGCTGACCAGCACTATTATGTGTCCCTATCATAATATATTCGTTATTTATTTATACTTACCTAATAGTAGTAGTCCGTCGATCCATATCATGGCTGCAAACAAAAATTACCAATTGTAAACTCATTTCGTTAGACCTACAAGAACCTTCTTTTATGTAATCCACTTTTTCACAGAAACAACTGCAGTTCAGTCTTTATTCTTACTCAGTTTTTAGTTTATCGTTAACCTACGTGAGCTGTGATAACTGTTTGATTTTTATGTATTTAGAAATGAGGTGCAAAACATTATAAGTGAAAAACAAAGCATTTGAAAATAATTGAATAAGTATAAGTTCTGTTTTCATAAATGTTTTGCTGATAATATTCAACGTGAAAACGTGTAAAGTATATTTAAAAATTAACAAAAATGGTTACGTTTTACTTAACGTGAGTGACACTGTTCAAACTACGATGCACTATCCGAAGCAATTAAAAATCGGTAAATTGTAAGTAAGCAGTTGCGGTTTTGAAAGTAAGGCAAATAAGGCGGTGTCTAACCTAAAATTTGGTAGTAAAAATACTCTATAAGAATAATTCTGAACTCACCGATAGCACACATTTCGTTAAAAATTTTAACGTGTTTATGGTTTTATTTGAAAAAAGTTCTTCTTTACGAAGTTTAATAATATGAATTATCATTTTTTTACTATTGTATAATATTATTCCGCGTATACTACCAAAAATAGTGATAAACCGATAAGAAATGTACGAAATAATTATTACGTAAACAAATCTCATCATTTCAGCCGGCGGCAATATTTCGATGACGTCAGAGAGGCACCGTTTAACGTCGCCTCTGAATTGTTGCTTGTGTACATTAATTACTGTCGTATACGTCGATTACTCGGACGTATACCAAAATAAAGTTAAACACAAAATAACGCAAAATACTTTATTTGAAGTTTGAACACGACGTCCGGTGGTGATCGAGTCACACGATCACCACCACTGACTACCTTTGCTGTCTTAGCCATCTCACTTATATATTACACTTACAATCGAATTACTTATCGATTGTTCTACATTTTTCTATTACTACGTTAAATTTACAATTATAGGTACTATGATTATTGTGTAATTGTTATTCTAACCCGATTAGTAAATTATTAAACAAATTTATTTACATTCCTTATTATTATATCTTGCTTACTATGCTAACTGTAATATAAAGTTTACTGGCACCGAATTGCACAATTATTATTTTAACCTATTTCTGTGAATAATTAACTATTGCTTAACTTATTGAATTTTACTGTTTTACTTATTATCTATAGTTTTTCTTAACTTATTTCTTACGTACTAATATCTCTTATAAAATATTCATACATATAATACAACAGTCCCCGAAATTACAAAAAATATGACCTCATATTTTACACCTGTGCCCCGTATATGGAAAAGTTTAATTGAATAGCCGCATTTATGTCTGTTGGTCACGCTGTTTAATTATTGATGACTACTGACTACTGACTATGGAATTATGTAGTTGTGTTGTCTGAAATATGTTGACGTAGAAAATGCTTGTTCTTTGTTTATTGTTTTTGTATTTGCTGATGTGTTTTTGATGGTTTAGTAGCTGTTTTGCGATCTTCCAAATCGCCCGGAAATTATAACTGTGGCGATATAATACGAGTTTTATGGTATGTTGTGTTTGTTTTGTTGTTTTTCTTCTTCTTATTTTTGTTTTTCTTTATTATGTATATTTATTAGTTGGCACTGTACAACTGAGTATTGCCATGGAGTGGCCGGCTGGTTTTGAGCGACCGCCGTACCATGTGGTTGTTTCTGCCCTGGAGGCGAACAGGAAGATCAGTGAACATAGTTTTCGAGTAATATGTTTTTGGTAGGTGTACATTTTGATTTCGAGGAACATGCCGGCAATGGTTGTTGGTTGTGTTATTGTGGACAAAAATATTATACAAGTGTAAAAAAAAAAAAGGTCTTTTTGGTCAGAGGGGGAATTACAAGTTTTTCTTATATTATAGCTTTAAAATTTAAACAAGGCTGGATACATTTACACACCTATAAGTTTTGTTTTTCTTTAGGTAAATATATGTTAATCACGATAAAATTTAATTTTAATTTAATTTCTGTTCATATCCCAAAATTTTTTTTTTTTTTTTTTTTAAATAGTAGTAATAATTAAAAAAAAAATAAATACATAAATAACTATACTAATAATAAAATAATAATAATAAAAACATAATAAAAAAAAAGGTATATATTCATATATGACGTATATAATTACTAATCTTGCTGCGCTGTCTGAAAACACACACTGTAGAATCTAGACGAAATCGCGTATGATCAACACACACACAAATGCTGGGTTGAAAAATCCGCTTCGTGTATATCGCATACACACAACTGGAGAAATCCAGCAATAATTTGCGTGTAATCCGCACACTCACACATAACTGGAGAAATCCAAAAATAAAATTCGCGTGTACTCAACACACACATACACATTTTTGTTATCTCGAAAAATCGTGTATAACACACACACACACAAATAAACACTTACTGTGGTATCTCGAAAAAATCGTGTATAATCAACACACACACAACTGAAAAAAATTCGCATGTACTCAACGCACACATACACATTCTCTGTTCTCTCAAAAAATCGTGTATAACACACACACACACAAATACTCACTTACTGTGGTACCTCGAAAAAATCGTGTATAATCAACACACACACAACTGAAAAAAATTCACGTGTACTCAACGCACACAACTGTAGAAATCCAAAAAAAATTTCGCGTGTACTTAATACTCAACACACACACTGATCTCTCGAAAAATCGTGTATAATCAAAACACACACACACACACACACACACACAAAAGAAAGCCGTAGATTAACGAGCCACGAGTTGGGCGCCACTTTGTCGTATACGCCGATTACTCGGACGTATACCAAAATAAAGTTAGGTTAGTGACTACCTTTGCTGTCTTAGCCATCTCACTTATATATTACACTTACAATCGAATTACTTATCGATTGTTCTACATTTTTCTATTACTACGTTAAATTTACAATTATAGGTACTATGATTATTGTGTAATTGTTATTCTAACCCGATTAGTAAATTATTAAACAAATTTATTTACATTCCTTATTATTATATCTTGCTTACTATGCTAACTGTAATATAAAGTTTACTGGCACCGAATTGCACAATTGTTATTTTAACCTATTTCTGTGAATAATTAACTATTGCTTAACTTATTGAATTTTACTGTTTTACTTATTATCTATAGTTTTTCTTAACTTATTTCTTACGTACTAACATCTCTTATAAAATATTCATACATATAATACAACATTACACACACACACACACACACACACACACACACACACACACACACACACACGCACGTAGGTACGCGAATGCACCCGACTATTAAATAAGCAAAATTGCACAAGCGCAATGATCATCGAGAGGCTCGTTTTTCATCGCCTCTGAGTACTAAAAATAGATGAATAGGTTCTATGGTCAGCTCGCAGCCGTGATTTCACATTCAACAACAACACTTATAGATATGGATAATCATAAACCATTACTATTGTCACAGAGCCTAATGAAACCGATTTCAATATTAGTTTAATTTTTGTTATGAAGGAAGGGGAACTAATGCAAAAATCGCCTCACTAAAATCATACAACCAAAAACCACCACTGTAAGTAAGTCTCTTAAACGAAAAGGTTCACAAGTAGGGATGCGCAAAAACGACCTTGGTTCGATATATCGATGTAAACTTTTTTATAGGTATCAAAATATCGAAATATCGATATATCGATATAATTTTATATATTAATATTAATAGGTCATATTATAATTTAATAACAAGTAAATATTTTATTATATTATAATTATGTGTACATTGAATATTATAAATTTTACAACTTGTAAGGTAAAATATTTAGAAAATTAGAAATTCAGAACCAATACTTATCATCTAATGATTGTAAAAATACTAGTTTTGACAACCTTGAGCCTAATATTCTATTTCTACTTTTAGTCATAATGTTACCGGTCTTACTAAACAACCTTTCTGATGGTACTGATGTGGCTAATATAAAAAGATATTGTCTGTAGTTTATATAGATTTGAAAAGCTCCTTTGATATTTTCCATTCAATAATCGGATCTTCTTTGAGTCCTATAACCGATTTATCCAAATAAGAATGTATCTCATCTCTCTCATGAGATCCGGACTTCGTTTTATTTTTTTGTTTTTTCTCAAGACTCCTGTGTAGACTCCAAAGATCAATGCAATTATTACTATTAGTAGAATCAAAATTATCTTCTACTTCATTTTCCCCGATCTTATCGTTGTTTGCAAATGGGTTTTGTGCTTCGATAAAATTTAATAGTGTATTTAATATTTTTTATTTGGCTTGTGGTTCTATAAAATATATATCTTTAAACCTTAGTATTAATTTTCTGCATTTCCCTACGGACACTCATGTAAATTGAACAATTGAACAATAAAAAAAGAATTATCGTTTTGTCATAAAACTATTAATAATTGTATTTGTTACCTTCTGACTTTTGAAAACTTCTTAATTCATCACACACCTTGGTACTTTTTTTAAAGTATTTAACAATACATCTAACTTTATGCAGTAATTGGGGAACTCCTTCACTTTTAACTTAAGTTGTGGCATTTTCTTCTTGGGTCTCACTTATACCTTTTTCCACAATTAAATTAATAGTATGTGCTAAACATGCTATATGTCGTTTTTCTCCAAATTCGTCAACTACTGCTTTTTTATGTTAGCCTTAGCCCCACTATCTGTTGTTGCAGCCACTACATTATTTTTTTCAATGCCCCATTCTGATACTGTATTTACAAAAACTTCACCTAAATATTTGGAAGTATGACTTTCATCTAGTTCGGTTACTCCAATGACTCCTAAAATAATATTAATACACAAGAGCTATCTGAAACGGTGCACAGGAATTGCGTACCAAAACAGGTAGACGAACCTTTTTGAACGAATTGCGTCCCGGACGCAATTCGTGTTACCTTTTAAGTTACCTTTTTTTTTTTGAGCTTTCCAAATTTATTTTTGATTTTGATATTTTTAAATTTTTTTTTTTTTTAAAAAAAACAATAATAATTATTAAATATTTATCATTAACAAAATAATGTTAAATGAAACTTATTTTTAGTGATTTGTACTTTTGGGCCGGAGCTATACATGGCGTATTTGCCGCATTTAAAATTACGCTGCGTATTCCGCGGCGTTTATTAAAAATAAACCAATGCATTTTTAGTTCGATGGACAACGAGGCGGATTACGCCGTGTGTAGCTCTAGCTTTATAGATATTTTCGATAAAAATATTAGAGACCATACGGACTTCCCATTTCTCAATCGATAAGTAAGTATGGATTATAACCAGTGGCGTCATTTGCGGTACGCAGGGTATACATTTGCGTACCTAAAATTCTAATTGTAATTTTGGCCCGCAAGGTACATGCATATGATGCGCTCGGCCACATCACGAAAAAATAAAAATTATATTTATGTTATTATATTAAAATAATAAATTAATGTAAGTATTATGATCGTTGAAAATTGATTGATTGATCACGTCTTTATACTACCAATATAACCGTTGTATGATTATTTCTAGTAACCACAAATTTTACTGATTTATTCTGTGCATAGCGACAAACCCGTGCGAGTCTTTTCAAAAAAAATTTAATAGTTTGTTTTAATAGTTCTCATCCAGTTATTTATACATTTTTAGATGTTTTAAAGATAATGCAAACCGTTAGTGTAATGTTAAAAAGAAGTTTGCTAATTATTATACGTCATAATAGGAAACAACGCCGAAACAATGTTTTATTTTTAAAAAACAGATCAAAAAATTAAATTAAAATTAAATTTTGTAAAAAGGTTATCTAAAAAAAATAAACCTAATAATTTTTGTTTTTGACTGATATTTTTATTGATAAAATAAGGTATCATTATTATTTATTAATTTACTTCTTTATTATATTATGTACTATATTAATTTTGATTGGACCTAAGTAATTTAACGTTTATATATTTTTTTATTACATTAATTGATGAACAATATTTTGAATAACTTGTGATTATATTTATAATTGTTATTTATTTTTGTTAGTCATTTAAGGACCCCTGAATTAAACACACGACTTGCGTCCTGTGTTTTTTGGGACGCAATTCGTTTATACCTTTTTCACTGGACGCAACTCAGGTGATCCCAATTAATTATATATTGATATTATTTGGTACCTAATAGGTAATAAGTACCTAACCTAATAAGTAACCTAAGCTTATGTCAGTACATATCCATCTTGTTAACTACATAATTATGATAATCAGTGGCATATATAGAAATTAATTTCGGAGGGGGTTAAAATATATGATAATAATATTATATATAAAATTATAGCAACCAAAATCAATGCCCATACCAACCATACATTTCATGGGGGGTTGAACCTCTAAGCCCCCTTTATATACGCCACTGATGATAATTAATACATTTTTAGCATATATGGATACTAAAATGGTAGGTGAGATAAAAGTAAGTTTATACTAATTTACACAAATTGGCCAATATAATAATAATAATTAATATGATAGAGCAACTAGTAAAACTTTTTAGTAATATCACATAATAATAAATAGTTAAATATACCCGTGTTCATAATCTTAGTTCATAATATAAAAAATATTATGTATTTTTCTAAGACCTAAGTGGTCAACGAAGGGCATGCGCTATAGACAAGCACTAACATCGGCAACTACAGTTACAGCTTAACAGACGCCGACCACTCTCCGCGAGGACGATCTACAATCAACCCCCGCAAGGTCAGCGTCAAATTAGCTCCCCGCTGAGGATTCAGTCCGGTAAACGAGTAAAGTAAAAAGTTCCACGCTGATACACACCTCGAATATCTGCTTATATTACTTAGTACTAAGGTGATTAATTAGGAGTGTGTCTTTTCGGATAACTAGGATATTTCCAAGTTAGGTTTACGTAACAGGTATTCTAGTACGGAGGAAAAATCCGCGTGATCGAAAAATAACCGTGTTACGATAACGGAAAGCAGTTACATAACGTATCGCCACCCGCCGTCGGTAACTTTGCCGTCCCACGGGCCACGACATTATTACCGATAACGTCACAGCGTAGCATAGGGTCCAACAAAACCGGTTCTAGCGCTGTCAAAAATATCGCCAGCCGCCCCCGCCACCGAACTTTGACCTAGTTTCGATATATTTGCAAAGCTTCGGCGGCGCCGATATCACTACAGTTGAGCGTTGATATATTGATGGTACAGGTAACGATAAAACATGGGAGGGCTATCAGTCGGGTAGGCCGTTCGAGTACAATGTAGACCAGAGTTCCTCAACCTGGGGGTTGCGACCCCTACTAACTAGGGAGGGGTCATGTAGACCAAAAAAAATAAAAGGATATTTACAAATTAATATTTTTATTTAAAATTTTTGATTCAATAAAAAAATACTTATACTTTTAACAAATTTAATTTAGGACAATTAGGTACTACAAATGGTATTTATAAATGGTATATTTCCTTTGGTTAATTGGTTAATAACATGATATTTTTATTTTTAAATTTGTTCTTAATATATAACTGATTTAAAATATTTTATAACCGTTTTGGAGGTCTCGACATTGCCTTTTACTTATTTAAAAAATTTATTACACAAATAATTTAATTTAAAATTATAATAATTACGACGATACTTCATATTAAATGTAGTATAATTATTTTCATATTTACTTATGATGTTATCAACATTTATCACACACACACACACACACACACATATACATTTTTAATCACGACTGTTTGAAACCAACAGTCCTGAGTCTTTTTAAGTGAGAAGGAAAATGTATGCACAAACGATTTCTGACAATAGGGATTGTTGTCTCAGGTAGCCAAAATATAATATGCGCGCAATCAAGTTGTGTATTTTAGCGCAAACGAGTTGTAAAAAAAAGTAAATATGCGCAAACGGGTTGTAGCCGCCAAAAAACGGCACCCCGCCAGATTGTGACACCATTATAAACGTAACGCTGTGCGACGGTTTGAAGGGGGAGTAGACACGGAACGCAACGATCGCCGGTACAAAGTATACAGCTACCGCAGCGACCGGTCGGCGCCTTATCAACCTTAATACCACGGCCTACAACGATACGACTTAGTCGACTCTCCCACCAACGCCCCAAAGGCTAAAGTGGACGGGAAGACACATCACGCAAACGAGACATATTATCATTGGCTATATAGTATATATATATGTATACATGTATAGATATGTAGATATATATATATATATTATATAAATACCTGTATATATGTATATTGTATATGTATATCTTAGTCCGTAGTTTTTACTCATGATTTCCCATGGAAATAGCAGTTTCTTGAATAAACATTTTTTTTTATACCATGAACTTAAAATTTATTACTAATACTATTCGGCCATGTTTATTGATCTCCTCGCAACGGAACAACGTTAGCTCGTTTTTGCTCGTGCACGTCGTGGGAGCCCGGGCTGTCGATAGCCCGCGCATGCGCTGTAGTCGTTTCAATTTACCACCCTCCCCCCCCCTAACCCCCGCGCCTGCTACTAGTACAAAACACAGTGTAAACTCCCGTCTCTCCCGACCGCTTTATTTTCCTTCGTGTACGCTGTAGAGTGCTGACGTCTGTAATTCACCGCGGATCGACATAGTATTAACGCAGCACAAAACGTTTGGTAAGTTGTAAAAAATATTAATTTTCTTATAATAATATGCATATTGTCGTATGAAACTCGCGTTTTATGTTAACTGTAGTGTCTACATTAAGGCTGAGGCTATACACGGCGTTTTCCGCCGCGTTTCGAACGTCGCGTATTCCGCGTCGTTTTCTGCTGCGTTTTCCGTCGAATCGAAAACGCGTTTGTTTACATCGGAGTAGCTTTACGAGATGGACGTAATGCGTCGCGTTTTTATTATTTCGGCGTTCGTCCGCTAAAACGCAAACCGACCAGCGTTTCCCACCGAATCGAAAAGGCGTTGGTTTTTATCGGAGTAGCTATACACGGCGGACGTAATACGCCGCCATTTTATTATTTCGGCTTTCGCTCGTCTAAACGCGAGCCGCCCCGCATTTTCTGACGCGTTTCGAATGCTGCGTATTTCGCGTCGTTTTAAGTCGAATTAATAATGCGTTTGTTTATATCGGTCATCGGAGTAGCTATACACGACGGACGTGATACGCCGCCATTTTATTGTTTCGGCGTTCGCCCGCTAAAACGCAAGCGACTGGCGTTTTCCGCCACGGACTAAAACGCGGCGTAGTAAGTCCGTCTTGTATAGCTACTCCGATATAAATCCACGCATTTTCAATTAGACGGAAAACGACTCAGAAGTACGCAACGTTCGAAACGCGGCGGAAAACGCCGTGTATAGCCTCAGCCTTAATATATACCTATATAGGGAATAGGAGCGTAGGTGTACCAAGGAGCATTATGCTATAAATTTAGGGTTCGGATTCATATTGTGTCTGAGTATAGGTATATACAGTCTCAGTAGAGTAAAAATTTTAGACGATTCATTTTGAGAAAAAGATTCCGATTTCTTTTAATTTCAATAAAGAAGGTAACTGGAAAAAAATGTATGAATCATTTATGGCTAATGGATTTAATAATAACTATAATACTTTTTGTTTAATTTTGTTAAAAATACGTGCAATGATAAGGCCCGTTTCACGGAGACGCGTAGGTATCGTACGCGCGCATTTTCAGTAATGCTGGCTGTTCATTCTTCCATGATACTGATACAAACAAAATATTTATTGATCGATTATTCAACATTTCTTTTATACTTTATGTAATAAATGATTTAATTATATTGTTTTTATATATTATTAAGCTTCATTTGAGTATAATTAGATGTTTAACGAGTAATGTAAAAATAATTTTGCTTATGGAGAGAATATAAACACGGAATATTTGCAGTTTTTTTAGAGAATGTATGTATCATATTTTAGACATATAGAAAATATAAATCCGGACCCTAATTTTAATATTAATTGTATATTATGTATTAAATGATTTAAATATTGTTAACTAAATTATACTTCAATATTCAACCTATGAATATCATCATAGGTTAGATATACAACTTATATAATAGCAACACCATTTTGGCATTGTAACTTTGCATTTTTTTAATAAGCTATGTATTAGTATTTAGTACTCATTACATCATGTATTTAAGGGGCCCGGTATTAGATTTTCAAATTTTCGGCAATTTTATAAAATTTTATAATTTAGTTAACACCTTAATTAGAGTACTTTTCCACTAATTTACTACCCGATTGTTGTTGAAGGGTGGATATGATAGAGGGTATTATATAAAAAAAAATGACTTCACAGGAAAAATTCTCAGGCCTTGTAAAATTGTCGGATTTTAGTAATTATATTTTTATTTGAAAGAAGAAGACTTCTTACAAGATGCATCGAACTCCGATTTGTATTTTATTCAAAGTAATAGTAAAATATAATTTATACAAAATTGCTTAAAATTTTATTATTTTTGAAGACCGATTATAAAATTGAAATTAAAATTTTTCAAAACGGAGATCTATGCGGCCTGCAGAATATTGAATTTGTGTAGTATTCAAAATTATCAAAAAAAACTCTACAATATTCCAGGAAAAATTGATTTTATTTATTTTTCTCACTGCTAGATAAATATAAATTATAAATTAATTAATTATAAATTACTATTTGTGGGTTTGGATTTACAGGAATAAAAAAACAAATAGTGTTCCTCAAGGCTCTCACTTAGGAGTATTATTTATAAACTATTCGATTAATTATAATGTTGTAATCCCTGAGCTTCTAGCTCAGATCAATTTCTGTATTCTCTCTTTTTACTCAAGAAATCATGATCTTTTTGCCATCCCACTCCTCTAGTCCACATCAAGTAATGACTCAATCTTTGTTAGAGCTCTGAAACTTGTTAATTTAGTTTCCACCAACTTATTTTTCAATATTTGTACTTGTCAATATTATTTGTACCCTTATATGTTAACATACTTTTGAATATTACTTAGTGTTGTACTTAATAATCATTATATTCTGTAATTACTTTTTTCCATACATTATTGGTCTATATACCACATTCAATTTTGTAAAAGGGCTAGTCCCATTGATTTCTAAATAAATAAATAAATAAATATTAATAAAAAATGAAAGTATAGATTATAAGTTATTAACTTCAATATTAGTAAGATATTACAATAATAGATTGTAAAATAAATACATACATCAAATTAAAAAAAAAAAGTTTATTTACTTATAAATATTCAAATCCTAGTTACCTATTAAAGTTATTGTATACGTTAAGTATATCATTTTAGGTTATTACACATTTGATATTTGTAAATAACACTAAGGTAAATAATAACGAATAAATTTGTATTTATTGTGGTAATACAAGAAAAAAAATAGTGGTACATCATTTTGTAGGATATGTATTTATTGGTTTTCTTTAAATCCAAACTCAATATTGAAATAAAATTACAAAATAACAAATTTTTGAAAATTTACCAATATCTAAGTATTTTATTCTAAATACATTACATTGATTTAATTGATGGTTATCATTTATAGTTTTACATTTTAAAATCCAATTAGAGCAAATAATGTATCTATTAATTTTATAATACCTTATTTTTTTTTTTCTGTCAAAACATGAGACTTTTTTAGATAATATAGTATGCTTAATTGGTACTTATACAATTTTAACTTTTTAACAGAATTTCTGCATTATAAAGATGTCCAAAAATCCACTCATGAACTGTAAGTCGCGTAAGCAACGTAAGAATACAGGTCCAATTCTCGAACCCAAAGAAAAACTATTTTGTCCTCGCACAATGGTGAGGTACGATAATACAAAAACCGTATACAGCACTGTGTGGTCGTGTAAAATGTGTCTAAAGATCCTTTTGAGTGAAGAGGCTGCTCGGTCACATGTAATCAATTGCAACGACAAAAAACAAAAACTATTAAAACCTAAACAAGAGCCTAAGTAACTATTCATCTAGTCATATTTTTTATAAATTATTATCACACATGATGTTAAATTCAAATGATTTTTATTTTGTTTAGAGATGATGTTGTTCTTCCTTATATATGTAGCACCTGTAACAAGGTGTTTTCGAGGAGTGTTGCGTTGAAGAGACACGTTGAAGTGCATCAAAAGCCACCTAGTGATTTTGAGTCCGAAGAATCTGATAATGAAATGGCCGATAATGGTAAACGTGTAAAAATTAAAGCTGAACATATAAAGAAAGAATATATATAGTCGATTCTGATTGATTAAATGACAGTGATTTAATCTAATTTTATTTCATTGTGTTCATATTATTTTAAATTCAATCAACTACCTATTATTATTATTTTTTTTTTTTTTAATTACTTATGGCTAGGGCTCGAAAGTTGATGCATTTTGCATTTTTTTAATTTTTTTATTTCCCTATTTTAAGGACTTATGTCATATTTGCATTTTTTTTTAAGCTAATATTTTAATATTTTTAAAGTCATCAACTTCCGAGCCCTACTTATGACTCTTAGTTTAAATTTAACAAATGCTATAAAATCCTAGCCCTACTTATGGGTAATCTTGTGCTTTTTTTTTTATAGAATTACAATATTTTGGTAGTTATAACTAAATATTTAACTTTGAATTATGAAATAAATTGATCCCAATAAATAATACATTTTGGGTTAGATTTTTCGTTTTCCTCAGTGGCCAGGGTGTGTGATTTGTATTTCTAGAAAAAGGTCATGATAATCACTTATAATGCTGAAATATGCAGAAAAATTATTTAATGTGATTAAAAAACATAATTATTTTTATCAATAAATAGTGAGGTTATACCTTATACCTAATTTATGAATTTTAAAGATTTATGTTATTATATAATATGTAATGTTACAAAATCATCCTTATGTAAAATTTACATAAGTAAATACATTATAATAATTAAAAATTAGCTAGAATACCACAAAACAAGATAGGGACTACTCATCAATGGAATTATTTACAGCAACAATCTCAACGTTATAACACAAATTATTCTATAAATATAAACTGATAAAATTGATTAACACTAACCAAAAAAATATGTATCTTTTTTCTACTTTCAAAAAATAGTGCTAAAAAAAAAAACAGCAAAGTAACATCAACGCTTTGAAAAATGCAAATACTACAAGTCACGATCACTGTTCAGTACACTTCATTATTTGTCTATATTGTATTAATTAATTTAATAAACTAAATTATTACACTACTAACTATACACAAACTAATAGACTGTTTTTTTTTTTTTTTGTTATAATCAGCTCATGACAGATAAATAAATAAGACATAAATGTTGTAAAAACACATATTATAAATCCAAAAGATAACTTTTGAAGATAATCTTATACATATTTAAAAATGTAAATATTTTTAAAATACCAATTTCAGAATTTAGATTTATCAAACTTATGTATTTATTTAAGGAAAAATCAGGGTGTCATGCTTGATGAACCACCTTGTATTCTGGCACATCATATATTCATATCAGTTTTTCAGTAGTTTGTGCAGGCATATACTCAGTGGACTGTAATTTTACTAATAATAATAATGTTGAAGACAATTGATAACTATATACCTCATCCTTATGATAAAATAACATTTTATACTACAGTTTTAAAATATAAGATTTGGTATTTTATCATGATGTATGAAATCAACCATTATAATAGATCGATATTTAAAATTGGATTTTTAGTTTCTAAGCAAATGAGTCATTAACAGACAAACATAAATAGTAAAACTTTTGAGTGGGATATTTATCTGTAATTAATTACAGTATAATAAAAATTGGGAATTATTATTAATGTTGGACATCAGTTCAAACATTAATGGTTAAATGAAGAAAAACCTGTCAACACAATTAGCAACATATCTTATCTTTATAGCTTATCAAATTTTTTGTTTTCCGATTTAATTTTTCTAACATAATATTAATAGGTACCTAATCTAAATCAATTGGTCTGATATAAGATTTAAAATATCACTATTGTGACATAAGTCTTTTGGGTCAAAGACCAAATATTCTGTTAATAAGAGTTTAAAGACATAATTGATTTTGATTATCGATAAAGCTATTTTAGCACATTATTTCAATATTACTACAAAAAAATATTAAAAACTATGAAAAAATAAAAAAAAATGTTAATCACAAGAATAATACTAATGTAGAAAATATAAAGAATAGTTGTATGAAATTAAATAATTATAAAGTTTATGATCTACACAACATTTTTAAATTAAGTTAGGTAGGTAATATTATATTAGACATTTATAATATTCTAAAAAAATAAAATAATAATTCAATTGATTTATTGTATGAAAAGATGTAATAATTATATTTACAGATGTTTGTTTAAAATTAATGTTGTGTATAATTTAAACGATAGTATTAATTTTCAAACTGATAAAATATATTCACTAATAACAAAAAATAAAACAAAACAATTATATGTACATATAAATACAAAAAAAATATAAAATAAAAATATGTAATATTTATACAATGTTAATACTGGATAATTATTATTATAAGTGAATCGAGAATTTAGGTACATAAACCCGTTGTATGGATCATCTTGGAAAAATAATAATAAATCATTTTTTTCATGCATATTTAATAAGTTCTCTGATTATAAATGCTGAAAGCAAAATGACTAGGTGATATTTCAGAGAAAAAATGAAATTAAAAATAGATTATTATTAAAAAAAAAAAAAATAATAAAACTGATGGAAAATAGGAACATATACTATGAGAAAAAATTAAAGCTGATGGAAGATAAAAACGTAATATTTAAGAACCTTACAACAGTATTTATAACACTATCTGAAAAAATATCAAAACTAAATTAAAAACCTTAAGACTGCATTACCAAAGGATTAGGTAGGTAAAAGGGGTTTTTAATTTAATTTTATTTGTTATTATTATTTATTAAAATTCTTATTTCTTGTGTCAAAGATAGTTATTTTTTGTTTTTATTATTATATATAACATTTCTTATAATAAACATTTATTTTTATTGTATAGTTTTTGAATTTTAAATACTTGACTAGATTGCAGATACTTACATATATAACACATTACACAGTTACTTTCAATAAAAAATATATATTTTATTAATAATGAAAATTATGCATAACTTTAAACAACATGTCTATGAAGTAAGTACCTATGTTATATTGTATTCCTATGTGTCTACCAAGAGCCAAGTGTAAATTTTGAATATGGTCAAGCTAATATTTCTTGGTTTACCATCACACACCCAAATCATCATGCACAGGAACGTCAAGTTCATACAACTATACAAGGGAACATTGTTAGTAATACACATATTATGTAGAACTATACACGCATTTATTATTAACAATGCCTTTTCTGGTTTATAGTGCAAAGACATTAAGTTCTGTTTTTCAATAAACACCTTGAATAAAGAAGAAAAATTTATGTTAAAATTGTGCTTAGCTTTGAAATTGGAAATAGATTTTAGGTACCTAAATCGCACTTTTAACACTCCGCTACAACGTTCTATTATGCGTCTGGTTGACATTTGTTTTTGATTATAATATCTTTCAGCATCCGTTGTAGGGATTGATATTGGTGTCAAAAACTATTGACGTGAGAGGTATCCAGAATTGCCTAATAATATTTTTAAATAAAGATGTTATTAAAAAGAAATAATTTGTAATTTAAATACAATGTTAGGAATGTATTTTACCTAATAAATAAATGTTATTATGATTGTGTCTGTATAATTGCTGAAAAACTGGTAAAACAGAACTATTATTTCATATATGTGTATTGTGGATGCTACCAGGAAATAATGCATTCACATTTAAAATTCTTAACTTTGAATCACAAATCTAAAGTTGAGTTTAAATATTTATTTATTTAGTTAAACTATAAGATATACACTGCAACCTTACAACATAAAATATATTAAAGGGCTGCCATTAAGTCACTTTTTCAACTGAAAACCATTTTTATTTTGGAAGTCTCTAAAAGCCCTTTTTTCAGTAAAAGTTTTTTTTTTTTATTACTTTTTTAATATTATATCATTGATAGTTTTCTTAAAATGCTCGTTTTTGTAAAAATATTTGTTAAAAATCATGAATAAATAGGTAAATTATGTAGTATATTATATTATATACCTATTCATATTTAATGTTATATACTATAGGGATAATGTTAATATTTTATAACATGGCTTTAATATTTCAGTTGAATAATAATATGCTTTTAAGTATTAGTTCTGTCCTACAATGAATGATTTCTAAAATTAAATAATCTAAAATAATAAAAGGTAAATAATAAATAGTTATAATTAAAAAATATTAATCTAATTTTCGACTATTTTCAAAATTAAACTTAAGTGGCAATATTGTAATATAGTGAAAAATTAGGTTTGAAAGATTACCAATCTACCTATAGAAACTGTAATAATATTAAAAATCTTACTAAACAATTATTAAAAATATTCAAAAGAAAATTTAAAAGTTATCTATTGCGGATTTCACTCAGCTTATTCAGAGTTCTAGGTAACTTAACCCATTCGTCAAATATTTCTGGCTGGTTTATTGCCTCCACAACTTTGTTTGTACGGTAGAATACAGACGGTTGAGACAAAATTATAAACCGACTATTATCAGTTGGAGACTGGTACGATTTAGTAGCAAAAAATTCAATGTTACTAGAATCTTATTAATGTAGAGAAATATTAAATATATTTATATTATTTTGAAACACTACGTGCACAATTATGAAAAATGAACATAAGAGTATAATTTATTCACTAACCTTTGTATTTAAATCAATTGCAGACTGATGGTATTTTGAAATTATATGTGGTCGTAAATGTTCAATAAAATATCTTACAAGGTCTGAAGTAAGTCTGAAATTTTTAATGAAAATTCGATCTGATGTATCGAAAGTATCTGAATTTGTCTCTTTCCTTTGTGTTTGTCGTACGTTATTCACTCGTTCATGCTCAATAACATTATCAATCGCAAATAACATTGCCATTTCATCAAAATTTGCCATTGTAATCGAAGAAAGACAATTAATTACGGATTAATACAAAGAAATATACACAACGCAAAATGACAAATCGATAATTGATAAAAATATTTAGTGGGTAATAACTATAATGTCTAATATTCTGTTGTATAATAAGAAAATTTATATCACATTTCATACATTAGACGAATGTTTTTCGTTCGACTAAAATCATACATGTTTTTAAGAATACCAAATTTTTATTATCGTGCGATAAAATTCTTATCGCATTCGCCAGTTTATCGCGATTTCAAAAATCGGCCTCCAGTAAAAAGTACTTTGCATTGAAGTGGGTATGCTAAAAATTATTTTGTTATCGTTTATAGTGTTTATATCATATTAATATTAATGTTTTGGAATATATTTTATGTTAAGAGATCGCTTATATTAAAATATACTAGAACAAGTAGAATTCCTTCTTGGAATTGTACATACTATTAATTATGAGCAATTATAGTCTTATTATGAATACGGTGTAGACCGTCCAGTGTACAGTGTACAGAATTTATAGTATCAAGTAAAATTACTTGTTATCAATATTTTTGTTTATCACGTTTTTCGGTTTATCATTTTCTTCAAAATGACAACAAACGCACGTTTTTTTTTCGTAATCCTATCGTAGAATTTTTATTTAACGTTATGTATTTTTTTTCATGAACTTATTTAACTCTATCGACTATCGTTACTCATTGCAGAGACGTAAGAACTAAACAAAAAAAAAAATGGTCGAAGTGCTTCGTGACAAAGAATTTCTAGTCAAAGAATATTTGGAGACCCGTGGATTATACAGTCATCATATTAACTCTTTCAATGCATTCATCGATAGCGACTTGAAGAAAATCATTCAGCAAAATCATTCCGTACGAAGTGATGCAGACCCAAACTTTTATTTGCATTTTAAAAATGTTACCGTCGGCCACCCACAGGTACGATAACATAATTTAGGTAGCATATGTCATACGTATAATTTATTGTATGAATATAAATTATAATACTTAATAATTAATAATAATTAATTAATAAATATAAGCGAATAAAAAATTACATTATGCTGTATTGATTTTTGTTTCCATAAAATAAAAATAATTTTAATATATAAAAAAATGGCAACATTATTCACACAAGAACCTAGGTCTTTAAGTATTTTGATTCTGAACTTATAAAATAATTCGGTATTGTCATGTTATCTCGATTACCCAAATACTTCCAAGACTATCTGTTAGAATCATTTGGGTTATCTCGACTACATCCGTATAGGAGTTCGTTAATAAATGTATATTTACGGGTTGCAATCTGTATCATTGTAATGTACAATTTAATTTTGTTTTCGATGTAAAATTACTATTAGCCAATTAGTTGACTCTAACCATCATATGTTGGTTTTTATTTCGTCAGTCATTCGATAACCATCCTATAAGAATTACGTCTATTCAATATTTTTTTTATAATTTGCCATCGTCCGAAATCTTTTGGAAATGTAACATAAAAAAATTCAAAAAAGGTAAATATACGAAATGGTAATTGGTTTGCGAGATCACAAATATCGTTTACGACTGCTGTGTGATTCATATAACATGGCTGGTCTAATGAAATGATACTAAGTGATGTGAACAAGAACTACATTTAAGTGAAAATACAGTTATGTACTGGAGTCTGGAATAATTACTTAAATGCAGTATGTGTAATGGCTATTGAAAATAAATCACAAGAAAAAAAGGTGGACGGTGGAAAATTGTAGAGATTGATGAAAGTTTATTGTTTTTAATTTTTATACTATTACATACATTTTTTTATGTTTCACAATAGATTTAACTAATTGTTAAATAAACAATATTATAATATGAATATATTAATTTAAATTTAATTTTTTATAATTCAATATTATTAATTATTTTTATTATTTAAAAATTGCAGCAATCAAAATAACACAGTTGATCATATAATAGGTAGTCTTTGAAATATTTGGGTAGTCGAGATAACACAGTTGTGCACATAAGGCAGTTGAGATATCACGGAAGTGTCAAAAATTCTATTCTAATTTTATTTTATATAGGTATTTCTGTTAAATTCAAAATGTAGTTATTTAAAAACAATTTATCATTAATTTAACTACCTATATTTTTTCAATCCATCTAAGAACAGCCTGCAGGTATATTTTGCCAATCATCATATTTTTATGAGAACCATTGATTAAACCATAATATGTATATATATTTAAGTCATTTATCTACTATATATTTTTAGGTGTTTAATGTTTTCACATTTTAGGAAAAATTGATAATTGAATCAATGATAAATATTTTTCATAATTATATTCATTAATACCTCGATTAACACTGATTCTTTCTAAAGTGCTTATATTATTTTGTATTCTTTGAAAGCTTTTTTCTAATTTATTTCATAATGTTAATGTATTCTGCAATATATATTATAATGTAAGTCGTGTAAATTAACTATTCTTTTTATTTCTAGTATAATTGCTGTTGTTCATCTATATCATCATATAAAACTATTTATTATTTATAAAAGTATCATCCATTTTTTGAAAATATGTAATAAATTCCACTTATACTTTGAGTCTTTGAATCACTATGTTTACATTATCTACATACCTAGTATAAAATATTTATACAATTTTAATTTTTTATTATTACCTTATATGGTATGTATAAAATATAGACTTTTTCAAATTTTTAAATACATGTTTTTCTATAACTGCATAATTTTTGTTTTTTTTACCCCTATATTTAATAGTACAAAGCTATCAATTTTCAATTTTCAAATGGCAACCTATAATATTAATAATTGCATTAATTAATAAAGCTATATTTTTTATTAATTTTCTTGTTAAAATGTTTAACTTTTGTTAATTTATTGACTCAAAGTTGGGTAGTTTCAGAAGGTTTATAAGTGTTATATGTATATACTAATCAACACCACCAGAACTAGGATTTTTATTTGCAAACACTGGTAAGTATAATAGTAATGACTTCAATATCGTCGACCTCATGGTGTAGCAGAGAATGGTGATAATATTTGTACCTGATACTACCTGCCATAGCTTATCTATCAATTGTCATATAATTATTATTAATTGGACTAATATTACTAATTATTATCGCTTATCTACTGATGAGTTATAACACTTTTACACTCAATAAACTTTCCCAAAACTACCCAACTTTGAGAAGTTCTATCTCATCAATAGATTAACAAAAAATGAAATTTGAATGTGATAAAGATAATTCATAAAAAAAAATAGCCTTATTAATTTATAATATTTTAAGTATAGGTTGTTATTTGAAAATAAAAAATTGATAGTGGTTTATCTAATAAATATAAGGGTGAAAATATGGAAGTGTTCTAAACTTCTAGAACAGTATGGATCTTAAATTTTGAAAAAAAAAAATTGAAAAAAGTCAATAATTTTTGAAATAATGAGTGTTGTTTGATAAAAGAATCATCCTGTATAGTATATGTATTTAATTAACCTTTCTTACTTAAAATAATTAAATTTTTTAGCTGAATCAATATTTTTAATTTACCTAGAATCTTCTTTTTTGATATAATCACAATATTTTCTTAATTTATAAGAAATTAAATGATTAATATTATGAAGTATGTAATTCAATTATTGAGATTTTCTTTAATCAATTTAACATGTTTGAAGATGTTTAGATTTATTTGGTTATGTACATGATATACAACTTGAATGCAATATTTTCTTTATTTAATAACAATTAGACTATCAAAGAATCAACTATACTGAGTGCGCCGAAAGAGTGCAAGTCGGCTATCAAGTTCTGCGCATCCTCTTGTATCTCCCTGCTATCAAAACTGGTTTCCCTATGGCAGAGTGACGTTTGGGGATGCGCAGTAAAACCGAATTTGGTAGCTGCCGACTTGCGCTCTCTCAGCGCACTCAGTATAACAGAATATTTCATTTTCTGAGTGTTGAATCATACATGATTTTTTAAGGAATAAATATTTATGTTTAAGCAAAATCTTTCGGTTTACGTACAATTGTATCGTAATGGTTTTTAATAAAAACTTTTTACTAACTGTAGTGCTCCTAATTAGTATATACAATATTAAATACATTTTATACCAAAAAACATCATATATCATATTGTAATAATATAATAAACATTAAAAATTATTTTTCAAACATCAAAACAGGCCTTATTTGTTAAACCAGAAACTATTATGTACTGTTGAAAAGCTGCTTGTAAGCATTTTAAAACAGTATAATATACAATTATCACCATTCAATTATGATAAGAGTTAAAAAAAATGTTGTAACATTAATAAGATAGATGTACTATAAAAATTGATATTTTATTTTAAAGCTACATTCAACAGCTTTGGAATAGTATACACAATGTCTCTATATCACTGTTGCAATAGACTATCATATTCTTTACTATCTATCTCAAACTTTTCCAATACTGAGAAATATTTAATATTTATACCAAATTTCAAGTATTCAAGTGGATCTATTTGGCGGTTTAAGAGAATATTCGTGACAATAGAATGTCCTACACTTAATTATATTATATTGATTTATATTTAAGTTCTATGACTTTTTTTTTGCATAATATATTGTTATCAAAATATTTAAATTTTTCTCAATATTAATTCATTATGCCTAAAATAAATATTGATTTTTTTTATAAATACTTCAATACTTGAATAGGTTGAGTGAAGCTTCAATAGTATTATATTTTTTCTGTTTATTTTTGGACTGAATCTTTGAATGCATTTTTTGATTTTTGTGAATTTTAACTCTGCTGTATAAGTAATTGACATTATTTTTGTATTTGTATTTAAATTTTTATCAATTAAATGTAAATATTACTCTTGAAAAATTTTTTATTTCTTAAACTACATTTTCATAACACTAATAACAAAATGTAAAAAAATAAATTACTATGAGAATATAATGATGTTTTAATTTTTAGGTAGATGATGGCTTCAATGTTACTAGAAATGTTACACCACAAGAATGCCGCTTACGGGATCTAACATATTGTGCTCCTATATATGTTGATATTGAATATGTTAAAAGCGGCATGAAATATCTTCGAAAAGGATTCATTATTGGCCGTCTACCTATAATGTTAAGAAGTAATCGGTGCTGTCTTTACCAAAAATCAGATGCCGAGTTAGCAAAAATGAAAGAATGTATATATGACTCAGGTGGTTATTTTATAGTAAAAGGAACTGAAAAAGTAATATTGATGCAAGAACAACCTGCTAAAAACAAAATATTGGTCGAAAAAGATTCTAATGGAGTACCTACAGTTCAAGTAATGAGTAGTACTGTTGACAAAAAGTCTAAAACTAATATTATTTTTAAGAAAAATTTGATTTATGTTTGTCATAACGCTCTTGAGGAGAATATACCTTTTGTTATTTTTATGAAAGCTCTTGGTGTCTGTTCAGATCAGTTAATACTTCAGATGGTCGGTACAGAGTTTGCTATTATGAATCAAATGTATCCATGCTTTTTAGAAAGTAGCAAGTTAAATATCTATACTCAAAAACAAGCTCTTAGATTTATTGGAGATAGGATAAAAAAAATGGGGTTCACCTCTGAAGACTATGATAGCAGAGTTATTACTGAAGTACATGATTTTTTATCTACTGTGATTTTGGCTCATATACCCGTGACTAACACTAATTATCATATGAAAGCTATATACACTTCAATCATGGTAAGGCGACTTATTTTTTCACTGTCCAATCCAGATTTATTTGATAGTAAAGATTACTATGGTAATAAGTGTTTAGATTTACCTGGATCATTTTTATCTTTACTTTTTGATGATACTTTTAAACGTTTCACTTTTGAACTGAAATCTGTAGCTGATAAGAATATACCAAAAGTGAAGGCTACTCCGTTTGATATAATCAAGTACATTAGAACCGATACAATTACAAACGCCTTGGTATTCGCTATTCAAACTGGTAATTGGTCTATTAAGAGATTTCGTATGGAAAGACATGGTGTTACTCAGGTTTTAACTAGATTGTCATATTTATCAGCTATAGGTATGATGACTAGAGTTAATTCACAATTTGAAAAAAGTCGAAAAGTATCAGGACCACGTTCATTACAACCTTCCCAGTTTGGAATGTTGTGCCCTTCTGATACTCCTGAAGGAGAAGCTTGTGGACTCATAAAAAATATTTCACTTTTAGCTCATGTGACGACTGAATCTGAGGATGATGATGCTGTATTACAATTAGCTCTTGATTTAGGAGTTGAACCAGTAGGCTTGTATTCAGTAAACGATTTGCATGAAGATTATATGTATTTAATAATATTTAATGGAAATATCATTGGTTCTACTAACAAGTGTATTGACTTTGTTGAAAAATTTCGGAGGTGTAGGCGGAAAGGTATATTCAGTAAGTTTATTTCCATTTACATATCAGAAAGGCACAAGTGTATTTACATTAACTCTGGTGATGGTAGACTATGTAGACCGTATATAGTTGTAGAAAATGGTCAGCCATTACTCACTAATGATCATATTGATGATTTAAAAAGAGGGTATTGTACATTTCAAGATTTTATTGATCAATCTCTTATTGAATTTATTGATGTCGATGAAGAAAATAATTGTTTAATAGCGTATAATGAAGAGAAGATTGTTCCTGAAACTACTCATATGGAAATGGCGCCTTTCAGCATACTGGGTATATGTGCTAGTGTTATACCTTTTCCACATCATAACCAATCGCCCCGTAACACCTATCAATGTGCTATGGGTAAACAAGCCATAGGTACTATAGCTTTAAATTACCAACATAGAATAGATACACTTCAATACAATTTGTGGTACACACACATACCAATGGTTCATTCTAAAGCGGTACCAATGATCAATTATGATAAGTTGCCAGCTGGTCAAAATGCCACTATTGCTGTTATGAGTTACTCTGGCTATGATATTGAAGATGCTATCATATTGAATAAGGCTAGTGTTGATAGAGGTTTTGGAAGAGGTGGAACATTTAGAAATTCTAAATGTTTCTTAAGACATTATCCAAATCAAATGATGGATTCTATTCAAGGACCTATCATCGATAATGCCACAAAAAAACCAATCTATAAACATAGGGCATTAGAAAATGATGGTATAGCAGCTATTGGTCAACCAGTATTTGATAAACAAGTCACAATCAATAAAGCAACACCAAAAACTATTACTGTAGAAGATGTAGGTGGTGATAGAGGTTTTAAGGAAACACCTTTATTTTACAAAGGATATGATCCATCATATATTGACAAAGTAATGATAACATCAAATAGTGATTGTTTTTTGATTAAAGAAAACTTTAGACAACCAAGACGACCTGAAATTGGTGATAAATTTAGTAGTAGACATGGTCAAAAAGGAGTGGTTGGTTTGATTGTAGAACAAGAGGATATGCCTTTCAATGAAGTTGGAATATGCCCAGATTTGATTATGAACCCTCATGGTTTCCCATCTCGTATGACAGTAGGTAAACTTATTGAACTTTTAGCTGGTAAAGCGGGATTATTAGAAGGCAAATTTCAAGACGGCAGTGCTTTTGGTGGTGCAACTGTCACCGATATTAGTAATGAGTTGCAGAAACATAATTATAATTATCTGGGAAAAGATGTACTATACTGTGGCATTGATGGTAGACCTATGGAAGCATATATTTACTCAGGCCCAGTTTTCTATCAACGTCTGAAACATATGGTAGCCGATAAGATACATGCTCGATCTAGAGGACCTAGAGTGCTGTTGACCAGACAGCCAACAGAAGGTAGATCAAAAGATGGTGGACTCCGGATGGGAGAGATGGAAAGAGACTGTCTTATTGCATATGGTGCTAGTATGCTGATCATTGAAAGATTGATGTTAAGTAGTGATGTGGTAGAAATGGATGTATGCAAATTATGTGGTTTATTTTCATATTCTGGTTGGTGTCACATGTGCCAAAAAAGTAATTCAGTGTGCCGAATCAAAATGCCTTATGCATGCAAATTACTATTTCAAGAACTGCAAGCAATGAGTATAGTACCTAAAATATCATTGAAAAAATATTGTGACTGAAAAGTATTTGTATTCAAATTTAAAAACATTTTGTGTTTCCTAAGTTTATTTGTTTAATAAAATAATTTAAATAAATTATTTGTTTTTGTTAACAGAACTGATGATAACATAGATTTTATAAAACATCACAACTTTTGCTTAACAAAATGTAAAGGTGAGTGTTCATTATTAATTTATAATTGATCTGTACATATAACTAAAGATTACTATTTAGCCTCAGACATTTTGTTTATTGGTGCCACTTAGTGCTAAAATTAATTTCTCAATCATTCAGTTTTAAAATAAATTATAATCTACTTTTATAATTGCTGATTGTCCAAATTGTTGGATTAGTATTTTATTATATAAGTAATTATAAGTAGTCTACATTTAACATTGTTTACATTATTATTTCAATTCTATTTTTATTCTTTTTGAAATTTAATAACTTACAAAAATCCTACAATTTTTTTATGTGCTGTTTTATTTGCATATAATATATTATGTGCCTTAAAAACTAAATCGATTGAGAATATTATACTTTGATTTAAAAAAAATACTTATTAATGTCTAATTTATGTTGTCTATTTTTATTAATGATAATATTATTTTTTTAATAAAATGTTTATTTTAATCTATTAAAAAAAATATTGTATTAATATAATTATTTCCAGTACTTGTGATATATGTTTATATATTTAATTACTTCAATAAAATATTTTTGTTTTTAAATGCTTGTAGAGAAAAAAAATAATTATTTGTAATTCCATATTCACAAACAAAAATTTGCACATTCAATTTTATAATTGCATAATCAGCATAGTATACAATATACATAGAAATCATTTATTAGTATGTTGATCCATTTTAGATGAGTTTTTGTCTTAGTAACACAATATAGGAGCACTAATATGATGTTTTATCTCGGATGCTAATTATGCTATAATATGTAGATTTTGTGTTGACTATATAATTCTGTTTTATATCAATGCATTCCTCATTCTTTATACCATATTTTACTTATTGAATTTGCATCTGCTGATATATTTTAAATAAATTTAAACATTAATGACATAATTATTTAGTATCTGTATACATAAATTGAAAACTTAAAAGCTACCAATATTATATCTAAACATATGTAGGTAATATTATGTTCTAACACAGGTCATCAACTTTTTAGGCAGCAGACTACAAATTATTTTTTAAATCTCGCTAGTCACATTTATAAAAATGTATATAATAATTACTAGAAATGGATTAAAAAATTTATGCAATGCTTAAATGTGTTTGTGGGCTTCAAACAAATAAGATGGACTGCAGATTGAAGAATTTTTAGTGCGTTAATTTGTAATGATGATTATATTAATTTTATTAACATTTAAGTCAATACCGGCTTGTTGTTGAATGATTTAATATGTTTGTACTTAGTGGTATAAATAGGCAATAGAATAACGTTAATCTAAATTCTAAATAATAACATTTTTCTATTAAAAAGCGTTTACACGCATTTATAAAAAATTAAAATAAACAACAATTAATATTGCTATAAAATCAATAAATTTATTACTCCAGTCAGAATCTAAAATATGTTGACATTCTAAAACGGGAAAAACTTGACGACTATAAAATATTGTAAAAAATAAACATTTTTGAATTATTATAAAATCAAATAATTATACGTTAATCGTGATATTTTTTAAAAGTTAAAACTTTTCGTAATAATGAGTGTAGAGCATTTAACCGTTTATAAATCACCTTATGTGTATAGTATGTAATAGGTAATTGAAAATAATATTGTAATCATATTCAAAGAAACAACGATAAAATTTCAACAAATATCAGCACTAACAAATGTTCAAGTTTTTTTTATTGATATTTCAAAAAAAAAATACTTACAAAAATTTAAAATTTCAGCTATCTAATTATAGCTCAAAAAAGCCGATTTGAAAATTTAACCGTGTATAGATAACACTAATATAAACATTTGGTGAAAAATTGAAATATTTATAGTGATTAGTTTTTGAGTTATAACTATATAAAAAATCGATTTGGTCGAAAGCTGGTTTTTCGTAAAAATTTCCATTTTCCGTCACTTTTTTGTGGTTTTTCTCGACTTTGTCATCGGAAACCACCCCTGAAGTTTTAAATAGAAACATTTTTATTGTAGAAAAAAGTGATAACAGTAAAAAAAAAACACACACATCATTGTAAAATCATCACTTCGTTCAAAATCTAAAAGTAAATAATAATAAATAATTTTTTTTTTTTACTTATAACATGTATCTTATTTAAAAGTAGGCTAATTACCGCATAATATATTGAACTGAGTGGAAGTAATGCTAAAGCAGTTTTCATGGCGTCGTCAGTTCAAAAACTGAAAAAAGGTACCTATTTGATTTAATTTAGATTTCATAAAATAAATAGGTATATATTATAATGTAAAAAATTTCCAGTCAAGAATAAAATGAATATTTATTTTAAAATAATATACTTAAATGTTGAAATAATGTATAATAGTTTTTTGTTACATTACAGAGTAAAATAAAAATAAATATTAAATTATTTATCACATTAATACTATAATTGCAATTACTAACAATTGCTAAAATTAATATTGAACCATGGTTCATAATAATTATATAAGTTGTCATATTTAAGAGCCCGATTTTAAAAGTATACACATTACCTAATTCCCAAGTTATTAAGATACTACCTTTATTGACTACTACAGTACATTATAAATTGTTATATTAATTTGATTATTATTTGTTGGATATAAATATTATAAATTGAAATAAAAAGTTAGGTAGAACTTAAAAAAATAAAAAAATAAAAATAGTAAAAGTGGTTATATAACCGATGACAGATCTACTGAATATTGTAAATATCGAACGTATTGAGTTTGCCTTGTCTATTAAAATTGTAATATTATTTGATTAATCCAGTCTTTGAACTTTGAGATTCTCATGTACACTCCAGGACTATTTGGTTCGCCACATCGCATGCCCCACGATGTGATACCCGCCACTAACCAGCGTTTGTCAGGTCTCTGTACGACCATAGGTCCACCCGAGTCTCCCTATACAAGAGCATCGGATATTTAATTGATCGGTTTGAACAAAACAATTTTTAGAGTGAATGGAAAGCATATTATACTTACTTTGCACGCATCGAAACCTCCTTTTTCCGTACCCGCGCAGATAAACGTGTCCGGTATTTTCTTTACATATCCAGCCGCAAGGAACATACGTTCGCAAACGGAATTGCTGACCACTGGAACTGTTACTGCTTGTAGAATAGTAGGCCAATGTCCGCCTATATAGATAGATAATCGCATAAAACAGCAAACATTTTAGTAAATATTATACACTTCACTTCACATGTGAGTTTGTGATTATAGGCATTATAAAATAACATTCAAATTAAAATATACATAATAATAATACACTACCTATTACATTTGATTTTGTATTCTTGTTAATATAAAGTTGAAAATATATAAATTCTAGAAAAAAAAGTCCGATTTAGGTTATATTAGTACTTAAGGTATAATGCCTTCATACCATTGAATAGGTAAGTAATTTCGGGGATAAATGAAAGTTTGAATATTTGGTATTTTTCAAAAATTGTATTGATATATTAATTTATATAAGTATCTACCTAACTGCCTACTTAATACGAGTATGTAGAAATTTATTATATTATATTTATTATTATTGCATACCATGTAATTATTATAAATAAACAATTATTGTAGATTACGTCATAAAATGATGTTTATGATTACGTTTTTTTAAATAAATTTATCACATTACATGTATGTACTATAGAAAATGTATAGATAGGTATGTAAAAATAAATTTTGACAAAAATGGGAAAATCGGTGTACTGGTTAAGCCAATACGTTTGCATACATAAACTGACGACTGACGAGTATGACGTTCGGATAATAGAGTAAACAAGTAGGTATTCGCAATGTTGAATCCAGGTATACTTCAGGGGGGTGAATGCTCCCCTGAAATTTCTTTCGCACCCCCTGACAATAATACAACTTTCAACAAAATATACCTATTTATTAAATGCACAATACTCGTAACGATTACCGCACCTAATAGCGTTTAATAAAATATAATTTATTTATATCAATGTTTTTATACCGTAATGCCAATATAAGAACTATCTACTGACTGTATTCAGCAATGAAAAAAAAAGTGAGCCCCTCCAGAGAAATTGTCCGGATTCAACACTGGGTACTCGTAACGGCGACATTCAGATAATCGAGGTTCTACGAGTACGGTAATACCATTTATTATAGCATTTTGATTGAATATATAATTACAATTTTTACCATAATACAAAGTTCCCCAACCAGTGACACGAGCAGAATATCCTACAAAATTAAAGTCGTCTTCTGGAATGCAAACTGGTAAGATGTTCGGTTGAAATTTGACAGGTTTGTCAAATTTCAATAGTGCCAAGTCGTAATTCGTTTCATTTGACTTAAACTTTGGGTGTGTAATTACTGTCTGCAGTTTCCTAGTTACGTTACCGTAAGGTTCATCTTTCACCAAAAAATTGTATTTACCAAACACGAGGTGTATGTCTGTTACTGGAACGCTAAAAAAAAAATTCGATGCAATCAGTATAATAATTAATGAGTAAGTAATACTTAGACCGTTGTTACCGAAAATATATGTTAAATACTAATAACTTTTTTTTTTTTTAATTAATGAAGGTACCGAAATTTTGTACTCTGGTGTTATATTTTTTCATTTTTGCTATTATAAGACAGTCACAGTATTACGGAAAGCGAAAGGGGAATTTTCCTATTAAATATTAACGATTATTAATTTTTATAATAACATAGGTAATAGAAAATTAGAAAAATTTCTTGAAAACTTGTGTTTCGTAGTTATTATCGTTATTTAGTTTTGAAATAAACTGTAAACTATGTTATGCCACTCTTCCTAGAAGTATCGACTAAATTTTATTTGCTATTAGAAATCACCCTAAAAATTGAAAATAGAAACTTTTTTTCTGCTTCAAGAAATTAAAAATAAATATTTTATTATAAAACCATTTATCGGCCTGCTCAGAAAATAATAAATAGTAATAATAGTAATATAGTAGTAATACTTAATTACTCGATTTAATTTTGCAATATTAATATGTATAACCTCGTAACTTAAGGTATAGAAATAATTAAGTATAAATTATAAATTAATTCAATGTTTAATATATAGGTATATAAATTGAAAAAAATGTATTTTTTTTTTGTTATTATAAAATAATCTCGGATTATTTTAATGATTAAATAACAATTATATAAAAATTATAATAATTAATAATAATTATAAATGCCAATAATAAATCTTTCTAAAAAGTTGCGCCGAGGACCATTGCTCCCTCCGAAAAAAGATATACATGATACATTAATACATGAATAAATATTAAGTAGATACATAAATATAGCATAAGAGTATCAGTATAAGACATAACATAATCGATAAAACTATTCAATATATTTACTTTATAACACAGTGAGCAGTAGTTATAGCCCAGTTTTCATTAATTAATACGGCCCCACATTTGTGTATAGACTGTTTTTGATGTCTTAATGAAATCTTAAATAAAAAAATAACCGAATTATATTAATATTAGTTATAATTATAGGTATCGACGTATTTATAAATGTATTTACCTGCCACGGCCATTCGCCAAAAGAAACTTTATTGCCTCCGACTATTCTAGCCATTTTAATAAGTTGTCTCCCACACACTTTATTTGTGAAAACAAAAAAAATAATTAATTATATCCACGAATATTATATTATTATATAATAATTTGTCTTGGACTGACCATCTTTATAGTTGGACATATTAAATGGAGGAATTTCGGTATCTGTAGAATCGGTCGTCAAAATAACTTTCGACGGGTGTATACGAGTATTGTTCTTTGTTAATGGTTTACTAGAAGTGTTGTTTATAATATGTGTTTTGATAACAAGAGGTAAAATATTCGTACCATCGACGGCTGATAAATTGTGTGTAACTAAAACCAAAACAATTTAAAATTATATCTATAATATATTATATTATATTATAAAAAAATAAAACGATATTTTTTATTATACGCCTATACCTTAACAATTATCCAGGCTATATTCGAAGACATCCATATTTAAATATTTTATTTATTTAACAATAAAAAGCTTTCGAATTTCGATTATACTTTTTATTTGAAATTTCGGATTTTATTTTCGTTGATTTAGAGGATTTTTACTATTACACTTACACAGAAAGACGTATATGATTTAAGAATATTACGAACTCTCGCAACAAAGGTAATGCTTTGTCTCGCATAGAATAGGCAATCATCATTATCTCTAGAATATCTATAATTAAAAATATGAAAATCAGTGCACAATTTCTTTTTTAAAGTTGAGCAAAAACCGTCTGTTGGTTTTTTTTTATATAATATAGGTACACATATGATCATCCCATATTTGTGATAAGTTCAGTTGTACGATTTGTTTTTTAGGTCATCAAAAATGACGTAAAACGATAATTGTAGTTATTGAAAAACTACGTGGTAATGAGATATTAATTATAATGCTCTTAGATTTCACGAGATTTTTCAGTAGTATCTAATAAAATAAAAATGTAATTGTTAAGTAAAAATATATTAAGTGATATAGTAGTGATAGTATCTATATTTAAATTGTTCGTGGGTCGTACTTTTGATCTTAGTTGTAGATGTCTGATACGGCACCTGTATGCAATGATACCAAACGGTGAGAGAATACAAAAGGAATTAGATGTTAAATCGGACAAAGCACTTATATTAGTCATAGTGAGTACATAAATTTAATGTGTAAGTATCTGATATGTATAAGTAAAATAAAATATAAATACTGTAGGTACCATATATTTTACTTTATTGTGATCATAGTAGTATGCTTAGGCCCACACATTGATATAGGTATTTGCTGTAGCTCGAAAGATAATCATAATACATTTAGTGAGTAATAAAAAATAGTTAGATGTTAATGATTACCTTGTAATAATACTATAAATAAATATAACATGAAACACACGTATGTCTTGGTATGCGTGTATTTAAGTGCATCATAAAAAGGGTAAGATAAATACCGTATATTTACCTTCTAGAACCCGAATTAGAGTCGTAAGAAGTATAGTTGTAGCGGACACTATGGAATCTTGAACCATTAGGTAATTATGAGGACCGTCCACGATATTGTTTTCAAATAACACATTCTTTGATACGAATTAAAAATTATCTTTTACCTTTTTTTTTATTAAGTACAAGAGTTTATGGCATCGTAGATGTTAGATTTTATTTGTACTTAAAACCTTGTATTTGTCGTACTGTCGCTTAATCGATTTTTTCTACTTCAGCCAAACCACAGTAGGTAAGGTATGTACGATTATATACATAGGTATTTAAAATAAAATAAAATGTCTATAATTTTATTTTATTTTTATTGTTAAACTTTTTGTTTATCATGGTATAAGTTGAATATTTGTGGGTGTTCATAAATTGATTTAAAAATGTAAACATATTGTACAATAAACTAATAAATACGAAATATGCTCACAAAAGAATAGTAAAATATGGTTACCAAATTTGTCACGCCCTACGAAAACCGTATATAAGTCTAAATCTGGACCTCTTAAAACACTGTATTGTCAGGTCTACCCGGTCCTCAATATTTCAATATATTATTTATAGATAATATTATATAATATATATATATGTCAGATCAAGGTATGACTTACCTTGTAGGTTTTTAGACTTAACGATAGGAACATTGTTTTCTAACCTGATTTTGTTATTGTCGTTGACGAAGAATCAATATCAGTGTTGTTCTTTTTTAACAGTGTGTCAGATGTATCGTTGAATTCGTGTGTTCCGACTGGAAGCACTAACCAATAAGGAAAAATAAATAAAAATTATTGAAGTTTGATAGACCTATGTATATTACTGAAATAGGGATGGAATGATATTATACTAGCTGTCTATTATATTATCAAGACGTAAAATGATTTAAATTCTGCACGTCTGAGTCGTGATCAATGATCATAAAAGCATAATTATACCTTTCCAGTTGCCAGTTGATGAAAAAGATTAGAAAAAGATAAAACGAGAAAATGTTATATAAAAAAAAAAAAACAGAGATATAGGTTATTAGATAAACAAGTGTTTTTAATATTGCTTTCTAGTCTCAATCTAGTATCATTCCAGTATAACTAATGTTTATAAAATAATCTGTCTGATCAAGGCTAGACTTGCCTTCTTCCTGATTTGACATATTGTGAGGATCGTTTTCGATATCAACAGAGTCGGTTGTGGACTGCATCGTCGTCGAAGGGTTTACATAAGTGCTTTTTTCTGTCGGTGATGCGTCAGAGGTATTGAATTCGTAATTTTCTACCAGAAGCGTAAACTCAGTAGATGTTCGTATGAGTGGCAAACTATCGAAATGTGGTGGACTTTGCGTCACTAAAACATAAATAACATAATATTTTAAATCTATTGATTTATGCTGTTAAAATAGCATAATTTTTTTTTAACGAACTATATTTAGACATTTATAGTGTGTGGATATACACGACTTACCTTCTTCCTCGTTGGGCATATCATGATTACCGTTTTCGATATCAGCAGAATAGGTTGTGGTCGACATAGTCGTCGAAGTGCTATTTTCTTCCAGTGTTTCTTCAAAGGTATTAAATTCGACATTTTCGATCTGAACCAAAAACAAATCAGGTACTCGTAAAAGTGTTTTCTTATTGAATTCTAGTAGACTGTGCGCCACTAAAACAGAAATGACATAATATGTTATATATATTGATTTGTGCTGTTCAAATGGCATAATTTTTTTTTTTAACGAACTATATTTAGATATTTAGTATGTGTGGATATACACGACTTACCTTCTTCTTCGTTGGGCATATCATGATTACCGTTTTCGATATCAGCAGAATAGGTTGTGGTCGACATAGTCGTCGAAGTGCTATTTTCTTCCAGTGTTTCTTCAAAGGTATTAAATTCGACATTTTCGATCTGAACCAAAAACAAATCAGGTACTCGTAAAAGTGTTTTCTTATTGAATTCTAGTAGACTGTGCGCCACTAAAACAGAAATGACATAATATGTTATATATATTGATTTGTGCTGTTCAAATGGCATAATTTTTTTTTTTAACGAACTATATTTAGATATTTAGTATGTGTGGATATACACGACTTACCTTCTTCTTCGTTGGGCATATCATGATTACCGTTTTCGATATCAGCGGAATAGGTTGTGGTCGACATAGTCGTCGAAGTGCAATTTTCTTCCGGTAATGCGTCAGAGGTATTTTCTACCAGGAGCGTAAACTCAGTAGATGTTCGTATAAGTGGCAAACTATCGAAATGCGGTGGACTTTGCGTCACTAAAACATAAATAACATAACATAATATATCTATTGATGTATTGTTAACTGTTGTATTATAAGAATATTAAATTATTTTTATTACAGTTGACTGGAAATCTATTGATGTATAATACCTTTAATCCATATACGTCTAATCAGCATGATTTTTTTTAACAAATAACATTTAGTGTGACGTTTTTTTTATCACTTTTTATAAAAAATTTAAATTATTATATTATAAGTTAAAACAAAACACAATTTAATGGGATGAGAAACAAATGGCTGTCATACAAAAGTGGATCTTAAAGACCTCCTTTCTGTGTTTGTTAATATAATTAATTATAATATGTACGTAGGTACATTGTACAACAAAAATACGTCAAAATCTGATAGTGAACAAATTAAAAGCTATATTATTCGAAATTCAGACGACAATAATTACTATAAAAAATCAGAATAGTAAGTACATATAATATAATATTGTTATTCGGACCTAGTGTACATTTAGTAATATTTTTGTACGTTTTAATTTGCATCATGTTTCAAGTATTCGTTTATTGGTTTCCTATTTTAAAAACACATTAGCTATAATTTTAATATTTAACACAGGTAGTTTCCCCAAACAACTTGTACGTAGTTTTGGAGTTTATCCCGAACAAAAAAGAGCGACTTCATTTTATATGGTAGTATAGATATAGATATGGAAGTATAGATTAATACGAATATTGGATATACATGTTGTTGGTTAAGTGCGATAAACTTCTCGGAACAACGCCGATATCAAACATAATACAATTTGACGAATAATATAAGGTCAGATTGCTGATAGCTGGAAACCCATGGGTCGCCGTGTCGCACAATAAGTGCGTAATATAATATATAGCCTTATAGGTATACAATTTACACGTTTATTTTAATTAATAAAAACTAATTATTTATTAACTCTATTGAACTAAATTTGTGCCTAAAACGTTCTCTGTGATTTTCTCTTTAATTTAAAAAAAATTGTACGACGATTGAATAAGTAATTTCGAAGTTTATACCGAACAAAAAAAACTAACTTAATTTTATATAATAGTGTAAATATAAATAATCAAAATTCAAAATCAGATGCTAATATATATCAAATGATCAATAGTTTAACGTGTAACAGCGAATATTTTATTTAATAATATTATATCAGATTTTACATACCTCCTTCGAATTTAGATGTATTATATAGGCGGGAATTATTTACTGCTTTGACGGTATCCTTTGTTGTCTGAGAATAATCATATTCAGTGCTACTTTCATTCAATGATACGGTAGAAGTTTTGAGTTGAGTATGAGGTATAATTGTTTTAACATCAACAATAACTAAAACAGATATTAATGTTAAAAAAACGTTTTTACGTGATGATTACGTTTTAAAACAGAAAGCTTACTGCTCAGTATAGAAAGTATCAGCAGGGCATATGCCATAGTAGAAGTTAAAGACATTATATTGTACTGTTTTTAACATAAGTTTATGACAAAAAAATGTTGTAATAAATAAGTCATCAGTAGCAAAGGAGAAATCGTTACATAAATGAAAGGCGCTGTCTTTGCAACTACAGGTAGGTAGGTACTAGGTAGATACTCGATGCTACAGTGTCCCGAACGCAACAAAACGGCTTCCCGGCGCTAAACCACCAACTGCCTCTCGTCTTTGACTTGTAACCACTTGTCGGGCATTTTTAGAGTGGGGGTGGTCACTGGTCAACCCAAATGGTCTTGCGGACCACTGAAGAATGCAGTACAACCGAATTCAGTGGTTCTTAAGATTGTGAAGATCACGGACGACGGACTCCTGATGAAAACTTTTTAGATATCGCGGATCCCCTGACTATTTTTTTATAGTAACGTTTTAAGTAGTTTTATAATAAAATCATAATGACTTACTTGCTTGCTATTATTTATTTTTTATTGTAATTTTATCATCACTTATATTATGTTCATTATTCTTTTTGTTTAATTATTTTAAAAAAATTCATAAGATTTCAATTATTCAAAAATTATATTATAGGTTAGGTGCTTACACATTATAATATGTATAGGTACTTGTGTTTTATAAATATGTTTATTACAAGATACATGACAATAACAAATATAAATTTAAAAGAAAAGAAAATTAATTCACAAGACTTAGTAAAAATTCCCACTTTTTTTAAAATGAATATAATATATTGTTAAATAAACTGTAATAATGCGTATTTACATTTTTGTACAAATTAAAGTTAGTATATGTTATTATGTATAATCTTCTTATACATTCTTTTGTTCATATAAACAATAACCAAAAAAATAATTACTTTCCCTTCAAAATTAAAATGTAAAATTTAAATGAAAAATTATGAAAATGTAGATACGTGCTATTACGGTTAACTTAATAATATACTCTTTAATCTCTAATAATGGTATATTGTATCCATAAAGAACTGATGTTGATTTATTAAAAAATTGAACCAGATATTATGATGCGATATTGCAAAAACCATTATAATAATCAATGTATACTACAAATGTTATATTAAATTAATTTATTGGAAATCCCAAATATCAATTATATAAATAAATAAATAAATATAATTAAAATCAATCTAAAAAATAAAACTCTCATTTCTAATAATATTTTTAACAGTTTCATAACATACATCAAATTTTTTTTTACCTTAAGATAAATTAACAATAACTTATAAAATACATTGTTATATAATTAGCACAAAATAATATGGTTTTGTTGTGATAAATACAACCTGAAAAGTAAAGAATATTCTTTACAATAATTTAGAATATTCCATACATTTTTATAATTAATTGTTATCACATGTTTTAAACAAGGGGTCGGCAATTAGTTTCCAAAACAGTCCAAATGAGTTTTACAAAAGAAGTTTCAGAAAATTATATACGTTCTAGAAAATTGAAAATACATCAATTATCAAATATTAGATTCTATTATTCTAAGTGTATGAATAATTATTCTGGGTATCCATACAAAGGAAAACAATACAGATAAAGTAATTGTTTGTACTAAGATGGGACGAAATATATATAAAAAAAAACAAATATTTATGAGTGTAAAATTTAAATTGGACATAACTGGTGGTTCCAGCTTTTTTTTTTCTATGGTTTAGTTAAACTATAATTCACTTTTGCTTATTACTGACACATGCTTTAAATTAACATAATAATATTTAAAAATACTTAACTAAATCTATAATTTATTATATCATAATAACACCCTGATACGATACACAATGTTAGTAATATTAGAAACAGATAACATAATTGATAACAAAACTCAAATGATAACATAATGTCATTCAAGTAAGACAATTATGTACACGGATAACAATATGTATATTATAAAATTATAAAATTATTATTAGTTACAAGGGACGGTTTGGTTATTCTTAAAAAAAAAAAATAGCACATATAAAAATCACAACATTAGATTACACTTAAATAATAGTAATAAAAAAAATTGTTTCACACAAAAGGCAGCGAGTTCTATTTCCATCATTAAAAAATATATATTCATAATATATAGCCCTTTAAACGAAACAACTTAACAAATTTACAGTGAAAACAATTTAAACCTTTGTTACACTATGTGTTTTATGTCTTCTATTAAAATGGCATAAAAAGATTTAATAATAAATTAATACAATTATAAAGGTCTTAAAATTGTTCTAAGAAAATAACTGTGAGATAACAAAAAAAAAAAAAAAATAAAAAAAATATATATCTGCTGGTACACACCTTTAACATACATGAATAAATAGTAACTATCTAATAAAAATAACAGACAAACCGTGAAATAATCAAACAGTTAATTGAACAAAGATAAAACATAACGTAATAGCTGTGACAAACATTTAAATGGCTACATAATTTGTAATTTTGATGATGTAAATCTCAGAAACTATAAAATATAGTTAAAAAAATATTATATATTTTGGTGTCGAGGAATATAAAAATATATATGTGTTAATTCAACAAGAATATTAACAATACTACTATTTGTAATGGTTAAAAAAATATATTATACAAGCTCGTTATCATTAATAATATAGTCTGGTGTACCATCACCTAATTGGCGAGCTTAGAAGTCATCTCATTTGTGTTAAAAAAAATGATCAGAATTTTTTAATAAAATAATAGAAAAAAATAATACATTTTCGGTCCGGCCACTACTGTTTGTTAAAATTATAACATTATACTCTGCGCTTGTAGCAAATATAAGGTGTTTGCAAGATTTTTGGTGAAGTTTCCATGACGCGCAGCAACAGCTTGTCCAAGTACTCTTCTAGTTCGGTTCTCTGTTTACTCTCATCGCGCAAATTGGTTTGCAACTGAATCACCATTTCAATCAAATCCTGAAAACATATTAATATTTTATTACTACGAAAACTTGAGTAAATTTTTCGGAAATAAAATTTTTGTTTGAAGACATAAACAGGGAGCTTAGATTAGGCTATCTCAAGCTTTTTAAAGAAGATGTTAGAATACTATTTATTTTCTCTTTCTGGTTCACGTTTGACCACAATTTAAGAATTTAAGACACTATAGTTACCTAACAAGCAATAATAAAAATATTATTCGAGAGAAAATAATATTAAACATAGCCTTAGATAGAACCTATAAATCTATGGTTGCGATATTAATCTAAAGATTAATTCCAGTGATTGTTTTAGACTATAGTCATAGGTTTTCAATGCTAATAGGAAATTGTATTGCGGGAATTCAAGCCCTTCTATCTTTTTTAAAAGACTAAATAATTATTTTTAAAACCACAGGTCAGACCATTAATTATTGACTTTACCCTACTGGTAGGTTAAAGACCTGTGTACACTGTTCGTGCACATCATAATTGTATACTATCTAATGATTAGTATATATATTTGGAGTTTTTTATTTTTATTATTATTATTATTATATACACACATCTCTGGATTTTCCATCAAACTTTTGAAGCACCTCTGCTGAGTGTTTCGAATGAGAATTTTGATGATGACTGGAATCTTTTTCCTTGCCAATGATGATGCGTTCATAAGCTTTGTTCCATGACGACAACGCCGACTTGCTTTCTAAAAAGTGTCGAGAAAAAGATGTGTTGATACATTTATTAAACAATTTACATAGTAAAAACTAATTTAAACATTTCACAAAAAAAAAAATTAATAAATTCTTAATTTAAAGTAATTAAAAAAAACTAAAAAATGCAAAAAACATTTGTTGAACAAGTTTATACGTCTGACTTTAATAGATGATTATTTGTTATCACTAGCATACAATAATAATATATAAATATTAAAATATAATAAAATTATACAAATGTAAAATGTTTGGTTGGTGGTGATTCATGATCCAGTTATTATTTTGGGTGTCAAGTTTTCAAGGGGCAATAATATTTTTATATCATTGTGAAATAAAATTTTTAATTTCATATGATTTATAAAATTATATCAATAAGAAATCAGAATTTGACGATACAGTTGTTTACTAGTATCAAACTAATTTTAAAATAAAACATTCAACAGTAATGTAACTTTAGTCATCTGCTTATAGACCGTACATAAATTATATTTTAATTAAGTATAAGATTTAAGGATTTATCTTAAATCTGAACTGACAAACTATAACTAAAAATAGTGTCCAAATATTCCTCTATTGAAAATATTCTCCATAAACAAATAAATAACTATATATTTAAGTAACTTAAACATAATATTATATAGATTTGATTACTTGGTAATGTGTCATTTTCATGGTTAGATTCCTTATTGTTAAAAGAACGGTCATCAAGTGGTGAAATAGGATGTTTCTTTTGAACTTTAGGACTATTTTTGAGTGATGGTGTTGGACTTTTATCTTTAGTTCTATCGTGATTGATTGGCACATCTACAGCATCTTTTAATTTTGACTTGAGAGTGTCAGAAAGTTTTAAAGTATTATTATCTGAAAAAAATATTTTAACATGTTCTCAAATTAATGTTTAAAATAAATTAATTTTTAATTAATATTATACCTTTGTTTTTGTATAGTTTTCGTTGCCATTCATCTTGTGTTTGAGAAACAGGCGAACGATTCATAACTGGAGATTTGTTCATTGTATCCGAGTTACTAACACTTTCAACTGATCCATGCATAGGTAAAGTTAAGCCACTGATAGGTGAACTATTCACTCCTTTGCGATCAGATTGACCAGATGTCTCTAAAGAGCAAGCTGATCCTTTGTGCGATAAATCTTCAAGCTGAAGAAATAGAAAATTATAGGTATATTAATAAACAATTTATAAATTACAGATTGACTTGTTAATTACTGCAAAATCATCATCATCACTAATAACACCTGGGTCGGCATCATATCCTGCTTGTGAAGAGTTTACTTTGTTTGGATTTTCTACACTTAAATTAATACTAGAGGATGATATTTCTTGAATTTTTTTTTCTCTTTTAATTTTTCCCGCTAAAATTTAAAATACATCTAACATTGATCACATTTGATAAAAATAAATGGAAACAGCAATAATTAAATTTAAACAGGTAATTACTTATTGTTTTAGCAAGTTTCTTAAAAGATTTTTTATCAACACTACTAATGCTCATCAAACTACCACCTAAAAAAAAAAAACAAAATCTTTTATAAAATGTAAATGTTTAACAGTTTGTTTATTGACACTGATTTACACTTACTGATATTGGAAGCTGTATGAGATAATTGCCCTACAGATAATCTGTGTTTTTCTTTCTTGCTTAGATCCCGTAGACTTCCAGATTTAACTGTAAATGCTATTTTAACTTGTAATTCACCACGTTCTTTGTTTTCTTGTCCATTTTTGCTTTTTAAAGGATACCACCTAAATTTGAAACAGTAGAGATTAAGATTAATAATTTCATGATTATTACTTATTAGTTATTATAAGCTAAAATAAGTTAAATTATAGGTAAAATTTGATTATCAGCCATATATTAATAATACATAAATTGTATCATTCTACATTTTAAATAGATTATAAGTATTCTAAATAACATCTTTATTGAAAACATTTTGATTTAAGCATAAACATACTTGCTTTTTGGACGTTCGTAAACATCAATATCAGCCAAAGGTATTGTAGTCTGACCCAAAAATTGGTCTAGTCCCAAAAAATTTCGGTGTAGTACGCTTAGTACTAATTCAGCAGTATTTCCTTGTTTAGGGATTTGTCTACAAAAACAACATTGGATAAGTATTTACATAACATTACTATTGTATATTTTTTTATACAGCTTACAATTCACAAACTTCATGCCATTCTGTTAATTCGGTATCTATTGCTTTTTCTTTTGGCGATGTTTGATATTTTTCTTTTCCCAAACCAATGGTGACAAATAAATCATTTTTGGCTAAAGTAAAATACCAATTAGTTGTGTATAATATATATACACGTTTGTGTATTATTCTTAACAATTTTATTATTATTGGAATTTGTTGATTTACTCTTACTATTTAAATAAGCATATAGGTATGTATATAAAAGATAATTAAACTAGTATTGTATTAAGATTAAGTAATCAGTAACTAATGCCTAATGCTCAAATGATCAGAGTTAAATAGTCAATTAATTAATTTATATTAGTCAATAAGTTTGATACATAATTCAAAGGTTTTTATATATGTATGTATATACAAAGATCAAAATATGAGATCATATTAAAAACATATAAAAAAAATGTATATTAAAATCAAGTTAATAGTTAATACATTTAGGTACATAAAATAAATTAATAAAATTTAATATAAATTATGTTAAGCAACTGAATAAAATATATAACATTATGGGAAAAGATTTTACATAAATTAACTTTATTTATGTATTATCAAAAAGATATAAGAAAATATTTACCAGAGAGTGTAATTGCCATAACTTACATTTTAAGAAAACTGTAATAATATATAAAATAGGATTTCATTACAGGTGTTACCTATGTTAATTTTGAAGTTAATTTGACCAAGTAGTAATGTGTTATTGGTAATATTATTTAATATTTTAGGTAGTAAAGACCTAATACCTAATTATATTAATCCAATCTTTTTTTGTTGAGAAATTTAAATTTAAACATTATCATCATAACTTGTGAGATAATCAATTACAATTTGGGCATAGTGTGGTATATTATAGGTTTCTTGTATAATTTGAGTACATTCTACTTGGAAACAAATTGATATAAAAATAATTTTTAATGTGAATGAATTGTTATAATAAGAGCAATAAAAGAGCTATAGCTTTATCATAAGTAGAGACCAGAATTATATGCGATTACAAACTTGAAAAACTCTTAAATATGCATTCAAAAAGAGGTATAGGTATGCAATTTTATACTTTACATTATACTTAATAAAATATAATTTAAAAAATAAATACCATTGTTACACCAAGAATAGTAATTATTTATCATATACTATATTATTTTATTACTTGAAATAAAATAATCAAAATAAATTATAAATACCTACTTAAGCTGTAATTAAAAGAAATACTACGGTTTTTCGTGTAAGACATATTGACATTTGAATGAGAAGTCCCATACTTCACATACTTTTAGAAATACATCAGTTAGAATATTATTAATATGATTTTGCAAAGTTTGAAATCTTCAATAATTTAATACACTTAAAAATCCTCAGACCATCATAAATTAATAGTACATTTAATTTAAAAAAAAATATTTAAAATTTAATATTACTTAGGTATCATTAATTAATACATTTAATAAAAGGTATAAAAATGTTATAACTTTGAGAAACACCTGAAATTACTGAAATAGAATTTGTATTTGTAATAAATTAATATATTTGGGTTGAAAAAGAATTAAATCAAGATCTATATCAAGATAATAAAAAGTTTGCATTCATTAAATCTAATTTCTTTAACTGTATCAATTAAAAGTTAAATTTTATCAAAACTTTTTCAAATAATGACATCAGTTTAAGATAAAAATTCTTGTTTGAAAATATATTATCATTTAGAGTTTTTTTAATAGCCTTGTGATTGTTTCATCTTGTAAGCAACAAAATTATTAATACAGCTTCAAAAACTATTTTAACCTACTTAAAATTAAATTAAAATGATAAACAATAAACATTATAAGCATTATCATTGTAATGAAACATAATAGCTACTACCAATTTTTAAATGGCCTAATCATTGACCTTATGTATACCCAAAAGGAAATAAATACTAAGTGGTCTGATAACGTTTCTGAGAATTTTATATAAATAATTACTAAATGAACCATATTATTATGACTCACTAAACTTAGATGAAGGGAAACATAAGTAATGACTAATATAAATCAGTATGTACTTATACGTGGGCTTATTATTTTTGCTAATCAATAACAAGCTCTAATGATTTAGTGTCAAAACTGAGAACTATTATAGGATATATATGATCGAATATACGATCAGAATGAAATTGTTTCGTCTGATGGTACACGCCATATACCAAGATACAAGTAGTTTGAATCGAGGACCTCAGAAAGGAATGCATCTAGAGAGTATAATATGAGTTATTAACAAATAATTATCGAGAAGTACTTACCGTTTTTGTTCTTGAAGTTTAAGCCCCGGGTCCTCTGAACTGTAAACGAAACACGGTGGCATTAATTTCATTAGGTACAATTACTGCAGTCGATGGGTATTTTTTTGTTCAACGCTTACCTGTGACCTGTACGTGCGTGGGACTCCACATAGCGTCGGTGAATCGGTTCGTTTGGCTGCTAAGGACGATGGGTGAGTGAAAAAAAAAAAAAAAGGTCTAAGCCTCGGAGTCGGACGGAAGACGAAACAATAACTATGGGTGGTACGCTGCGCTACTGAGAGGAGAAAAACTGAGAGTTTCGACGCTGAGCGTTTGATAAGGACGACGTACGACGGCGATAAGACTACCGCCACGAATAATGAAAAAACGTTCGAGCATACGATATTCGTATGGTACGACTGCGATAGTCGTTATCACGTAACAACATAATATCGTTTTATCAACGATCATAATAATATTATTATGTGATGTCCGAAATGTTTGAATAAAATCAATAATTACGACAGAAAAATTTTATTAGCCATGCCATCACGATATTATTAATATTAATTATTAAATATGATTATCACAAATGACTCAAGTCTAAAATACCTTCGTCTATTCAAGACTCCGAGACGTGTGACGTGTACCTAATAACTACTAATTAAACAACATTTAAACATTTGTCATACAGTCATTAATCATTTTTTATATATTATTTTATAGCATACGAGTGTAAAACAAGGTATGATTAGAACTTTTTTATGATCGAATCCTTTGGTAGTCGCGTGACGCGTATTAATAATAATTTAATGACTTGTTATTAGTTCCAAGTCGTGTTAATATACCTCCAATGATTAAATTGGTTAATCACTACTATTATTTTTTGCGCTTTGTTTAAATTACAGTTTTTTCTCCATCAATCTACAAATAAATATAAATTGTATTTTCAAAACAATTTGCCATTTAATGTTGGTATAGGAAACCATTTATTTGTTACATTAATGTATTCTTTCTAATTTCTACTGCTATTTATATAAACAAACTTATCTTTAACATACTTTAATTTATATGTTTTTAGTGTAGCAAAGTACCACAGTACTTGTAGTATCGGGCATAGGCTGCCTTTAATATCTCACTTGAAGCGTTAAATAAAAGTTAAAAGGTATATAGTAAGGTATAAGTGTTGAAAATGTTTATAACATTCATTATACTAGACTTAAATATCAAATATTACATAGATAGTAGAAAACATTTAAAAAGTATTAATATACACAATTCATAAGAATAGTTTCAAGTTAAAAACACAGACATACCTAATATATTTAATTTTTGCTAAAGATTTGATTTATGTTATCAATCACAAAATTACTGACGACTACAAAAAAAAAAAAAAAAAAATACTTAGGGCTGTTCTCACAATGTCCGGTTAAGTGTTGGTTAAGACTAAATGTCTAAGAAAATTAAGATATTATTTTAGTAAAGAATTTTCTATGGCAAGTGCAAAATCACTGTTTTTTGGGAATAAAATAGGTGTTTAGCCACAACAATAAATTTTAACCAGTTATGATTTTAAATGTAAATTGATAAAAAAATACACGAATAATTCTTTGGTTTTTATTTTATATTTATTCAAGTATTTGCACATGAAATCTAAAACAAATCTTAAAAATTATTTTAAGAATACTGAGATTAAATAAATTACAACATGTAACAAAAACAAAGATTGTTACTAATGGCAAACAAATTAACAAATAGTAAGTCGACCAGTAGTGTTAATTAATTGGTCTTTTCATGATTTGTTCAAATATATGTAAAATATATTTGAACTGTTTCAACATTCCTTTTACAATAGAAATTAACACTATTAAGTATAGACGTATAGTTAATACATTTTAATAGTTATTCAAAATACAAATTTGTTTTTGGGTTTGATATCAATAATTTTTTTATTTTTAAATATAGGTAAGAATGATAATAAAATATCCAACAGCATTTTACTATATTAAAATAAACAAATTGCTTATATTAATGTTAAATATTTTATATTTTAAATTTAATTATGTTTTAATTTGGTTAACTTAATTCAAACCCAAAAAGATTTTGAAGGCTGATTTTAATACAGTTTATTTTTTGTTGATTCAATATCATAAAATATAAAAAAAATGAGTTAAATTTAATATTTATTAGCACTCATTCATTAAAAACACAATTTTAACATGTTTTGAAAGAAAAATAAGAATATTTTTACTTTAAAATTCGGATTTTAACAGTTAAATCATCATTAGTCAATTATGAAATCATTTTTAATTAACAAGGCATTTGATCGTTTAAGGTTGAAAAATGTAAGTTTTGAAACAAATAACACAAATTTAACATGTTACTTATAAGTTATAACCTCTAATTATTAAAACAATAATAACTATGAGTTCATATTTGTTCATAATAATAGTAAAACAAAATGAGAAAATTTAACATTTACATATTATTATGATACGTTTTGTTAATATGTATTTTATCAGTTCAAAAGGTTTAAAACCGTCCACTTAAATAATGTAATGGAATGCATAGTTATATTATAGCAATTAATGGTCTACTTCACTACAAGGATGGTGAACTAATCACCCAAGATCAACAATTATAGTTAGTATTTTACAGAAAACTGATGAATGAGGAATTTGGCAACATAATCAATTTTGAAAAATATCTGAACAAGTGTGGTTTGTATAAAACAAATTAAAATCCCAGATTTTATTTATACACTGAGAAAAAAAATCATTGACAATAATAGTTCCAAATAACATTTGTATTATTCAGCATAATATAAAATATACTTAAAAAATATATACATTTATATATGTTAAAGTTACTTGAGTTTATAATATGCTAATTTGAAACAGGCACACACGAACAAATTATTTATTTATATTTTATTTTTACTGATAGAAACCAAAAAAGTAAATTATATTATTAGTGCTTATAAACGGGTATTGAGACTTGGTTTACCATCCTTGATTTACTAAGAGCGAAAGGAAAATATGTATTATGTTTTTTTTTGTTTACTAACAATATAATCACTAAAGCATTTAATAAAACAATACAATAAATATCATTGACTTATTAAAAAAAAAAAATATATTACTTGATAAAAAAGAAGAAATTATTTTTTTTTTAAATAAACGTTTTCAAATACTTATGCAGGATAGGGGCTTTCAAACAATAAATAGTTATCAATAATTTGTATTAATTCAGCAGGCTGAGGAATTCTTCCAGTTTCTAATTTTGACCAAACAGGAATATCTGTAAATTAATAAATCATCAACATAAAATAATTTTTTTGAATAAATGTTTTCATACTTACCATTTAAATACAACTCAAATGCACCAGTTGAAATAAGCATTCCTTCAAACATATTTGAACCAAAAAATACCACAAGACAAGCGTAGATTTTGTTTGATGTACACCAGATCCACCAGTTTGGTTGCTGTTTGCCAATATATTCAAATAAGTTGATTCCAGATCCTATGGCAATTATAATCACCATTTTTGCTAAACTCTAGGATAAAATTATATTATGTCAAAATTATTTTTGTACTGTATTATAAAAATCTATATACCAATATTTTGGCTGCTAGTAAATGTGCCATAGAAGGGTCATAATTTGCTCCTTCAATGCGAAGATGAGGATATTTTTCACTAAGAATATTTGAATATTGATCAAATGCTTTTTGATATCCACACGAATAACTAAAAAAACATAAAAAAACTAATAGAATACTATAAAATACTAAAAAATATTAAATTAAAATAAGAAGATTTCAAATGGTCAGTAATTTCTACCAAAATATTACAATATTTTGTTAATCATACCGAAGGATCTAGTCATGCGTTTATACTTTTGAAAATTGAAATGAATTGTTTATTATGTTTAATAGAGATCAATCAAGGCCATTTTAACAAACTTTGTTCTCCAACTCTTATCAATTTTGATTATTTGAACTTTAAATAAAAAAATCTTAAAATGTGACCAAATCAATCAAAAGTAGACATATTGAAGAATCCAAACCAGTTTTCAGATTTTATTAATAGGTTTATCAGTAGAAATGATAAAACGTGTTTATATTATAAATCGTTCATGTGTGATACACGTGGTGACTTGTACATGCGAGAGCACTCCATTATTTTTCTTACACTACAGAAGTAGAGTGATACCTACTTAGCTAAATACATAAATTGAACATCATGAAAATTGTTTGTAATCAGTTTATGTAAAAATTTTAAGATAAATAGGTATATTATTTAATATTAAAAGTAGAAATTTGAAAAAATTCCAATGTACCTATTAAAAACTAATATTTACTTAACAAAATTGTTAAAATTAAATTAAGGGTATACTGGTACATATTAACGTAATGATGTAAGAGTGAAACAGTTTTGCATAGGTGTATCAATGTATAGTAACAAACCACATGTAATTCTTTTTTTTTTATTATGTGCGTATCAGGTACAAGTATGGAAAATAATAGTAAGCAACAAAATACTAACTTTGAAAATGTAAAATTGCAAATGTACATAGATAAAATATGTAATTGAGAGAATAAAAATTTGTGGTTAAATGGCATCAATTGATAAGTTAAGTACCTACAAAATAAGTTAACACCCATACAAAACAAAGAAAGATAAATGATTTTATATATTACATACTTCATAATTTATTTGAAATTGATTTAGATACACATATTTTTTATCAACATCCTAAGCACAGCAAACAAATAAATGTGCTATATCATTACACTATTTTAAGTGTGAGTACGCACCACAGTGCTCACAACAATAGTTATATTAAACGTAAAATAGGTGGTAAAATGAGATAAAAAATACAAAAGCAATACCTTACCCGAGTTTATAGTTTAGGTAATGAGATAAAAAAATAAGATTTATAATAAAAAATCAAAATTCAAGGGCAACAAAAAATTATTCAGCTTAAACAAACAGCAAGCAGTTTTTCACACTCACCAGTACAGGAACTTGAGCGTCTGCCCTTCGATCGGTCCTTTACCGCCACCGAGGTGAACACTCTTCGACGGACTGCCACCGCTGTCGGACGACACAAAAGTCGAACCGAACAACGCGAAACTGCAGATGACGACCGCGAACGCGGTACTGAAAGCAGCCATGGTGGTCACGGAGTACACGCGACGTCAACTCGCTAATAACGAAAATCGGGATGGATAGACAAGCGTAGACGGGTATCGACACTACCGCTAAGCAGATGACTGAAGACAGTAAATTATAGTTCGACGGAATCACAAGGATGGAAACGCCACTGCGACGTAACGAGATTAATTAACGACGCGATTTGACTGCGGAACGGAACACGATGTTGCGCCAGTCTCTAAAATATTAGAGGAGAACCACTCTATTCGATAGAGCGAAAATTATTGAATAATAATTAATAATGAATATTCAGTATTATGCAATAATAATAATAATAATAAATAATCTTACCGAACAACATTATCGTGTCGGCGAAGATTTCGTGATAAAGACTGTTGACCGTCGCCGCGCCCAATGACAGTACGTCGTTAGGTTAATCGGGTTAGATAATATTGTTCTAGGATAATGTACATGATACCGTATACCTTATACCCGTAAACGATGGTATTTTATCATATCAAACGACTGTATGTGCGATGCAATGCTTACAAACAAAAATCCTGTCACACCGCAGTGATAACGATAGAATTTTATTCAAATTGACAATTGTTATATATTTTTATTTTTTACAACATTAATAATAGTCACTACAACTTAAAAGTTAAAAGTAACCGTAACAAAATTTTGTCATGCCTGATGCAAATACCTAATGTCTATAGATCAAAGTACTTGACTACCCCGTTAAAATCTATGAAGTTATAAATGGTTGTTTTATTTTGTTCACAAAACTTGTTTTGAACAGTTGTCAAATATTTGCAATTTTATTGTCTGGCATGACTTCAATTAAAATTATTATTATTTTTTATTTATAGGTACTTGTAGTATGATAAATTTTTATTGTTTTTAATTAATTTGTAATTTTATCTACTATATTTTTCAAATTTAATTTTCCAAAATATTTCATCGGGTTAATCTTTTAAAATAGATTTAATATTACATTTTTTGTTAAATTTCTATTTTTATAATTCTATTCTATTGCATTCTAATAGTATATTTAATGCATAATTATGTTAATATTTATCTAGTTTTTTAGTTTAATATAAATTTAATAAAAATTTTCATGCATTTCATTCTTAACTATTTACCATGTTAATGCTGTCAATTTTGTTTTTAACCTATCAATTAATTTTTCGCTCGGTCCTGTAAATATAATGATATTATTGGTATCATCATATTTTTATCTAGCCTTCATTGTTAGTTTAAGCAATAAGTTAAAATGAGTCAAAATATTCAATTTAATAATTCATTAGAATACTTTAGGATTTGTATTGGTTGATTTAAAGTTTATTTTATGTTGTGATATACTTAATATTATTTTAATGGCATTGATATATAATACATGTATATTGAGTTTAATAAGCAATCTATCAATTTGTTTTTAACTATATAATACTCATATAATAAAAGGAATTTAAATAAAATAATACAAATAAAATACACCTTTAAAAACAAACAATATATTATAACAGTATGATCTAATGAATAGTAATACAATAGTCAATACACAATATATTATAATATACAAATAAATTAACATAAACGTAACTTATTTTAGTATTATAATTATGAGTTATTTATTTTTATTAAAAATTGATAAACATTTAATATTCTGTAGTTTCTACAATGCAGAATTTAGTATCAAAATATTTACATGTTAAGACAACTTTGTTTAAAAATGGTAATATACTTTTTAACCAAGAATATATATATAAAAAAAAAATAATAATAAACTTCTTTAATACGTTAAATGCAAAAATATGTTTTATTTACATTAAACTTAAATTTTATATTCAAAATAAACATGCAATCAAGTTATTGGAACTAAAATAGTTTTTTCCCATATTTTTTCAAAACCTATGGAAAATGGAATTATCAAACTTTGTAAATCTGTTATTATAACACTTTCCCAATTGCCATAAGTAGCTTGATGTGTCCAATTCATAGAACCCTGAATTAACCATGTAGAGTCAACAATAGCAAATTTATTATGCATGTAACTAGTATCTCTGTTTTCTTGGTATTTTATTTTAATACCAATTTCCAGAAACATTTTAACTTCATGTGAATACACTAAAATACAATTAGAAATTATAATCCTTATCAATATTCCTCGTTGATGGGCAGCAACAACCTCATTTGAAATGGGCTTATTAGATATAGCAAATACACAAATATCTATTGACTTTTTTGCTTTTCGTAAACACAAAATAATTTCTTTTGTTTTAATGCTCGAACAATTCGGAGATGAACAGTTAAAATCAAATGAGTTTCGACAATTGCAATTGGTTGATTTGATAACAGGATTATAGAACAGTACTTTGGTTGAATTTTTAGTTCTTTTCTTTCCATAATGTAACCATATTAATGTTAATGAAGAACTAACACATGATATACATATCCAATTGATCAATGTACTTGACATAAAACTAAAAACAAAATCATAAAAATACATATAATAGTAAATAAACAAATAACTAATCTTACAATCAAGATAAGTATCTAACTGTTCAGCATAGGCGCCGACTTTTAGATATTAGCGCAGGGGCAAACTCTTCTGTTAATCGGAAAAAAATTCTATAGTTTACTGATCGGGAAACTGAATGTCCCGTAACTCTTTTTTAATACTCCTATAGAGTACAAAATAAAATATTATGCATATATATTATTTTAATTTTCTTTATTGTTTTTATTTCTTTTAAATTATTTACATGAAAATATAGAAAATATAATTTTTTTATTATACAATACGTTATATTATATATTATAATATATATACATTTATTTTAATGCGAAAGTATTTTTTCTTGTTGAACACTTATTTATAAAAGTATTTCCTATTTTGCATAAGTCCAAAGATTCTACATCTTGAGTTATAAAATTACTTCAACTTACTATAAAAGTAATAAAATCAGTTCTGTCTCTATATTTCGGGAATAATTGATATTACAAATGTATTTTTAGATCAAATTTAAAACCAAATAGTAGTGAGCGTTCTAAAGTATTTAAGTATTTATAATTATTATCGATGATCATATTTAAGTTTTATATAATTATACAATCGTCGATGTTCTAATGAATATTTTCATGTCATAATCTGGTATTTTAACCAAATAATTATTATTGTACACAACGGGGACGAAATAAATAATAATACATTTGCCCCCGTTTAATCAATGCACGGGGGCGATCGCCCCCTTTGCCCCCGTGGAGTCGGCGCCTATGCTGTTCAGTATAGATATGTTTTAATCACAGATTTATATATTAAATATTTTTTTTCTTAGTTTAAGAGTAACCTCAAGTAGTGAACAATTTTTATTTGGTTTAGACTGATCTGGATAAATCAGTTTTTGTTAACTATTGGCAACTTTTTAAATTTTGATAGTATTGTAGCTATTATAATATAACAATTGCTTAAAACTTAGTAAAATGCAAGGTAGATGGTTTGATTAGATTTTTCTTGGTACACCTAAGCACGGTACTAGTTGAACTGTATACTTTAGTCACACACATTCCTGTTATCTAACCAGATGCTAAGCACCTGAGATTACACTTATATAGTTACATGAAACCAAGAATCTAAAATAGTTCAGAAAAATAACAATTACATTTTGATTAATAAAATATTGTACATTGTGTATAAATTGGTCATAGATCACAGATTTAGAAAGATCTTTTAAAGTGTATGTCATAGGCACAATATAATATATTTTATGTTAATATAGTAATGTTCAAATGGTTTTAAATTATGTTTTTTTTTTTTTTTTTACTGGTAAATGTAACAATCATCGATTTATAATAATAAATAATAATAGTATGATATATGTATTATAAGATTTAAAGCCATTTTAATGTCATTATATAAGCACAATAATTAAAAATAAGAACAATGTTTCAATTATTTTTTTTTTTTAATGTTCAATTGTTTTATGTCATACAAAATATAACGTGAGACTACAACCTAGTTACTGTGTTATAAATTTATAATCATAATTTACCTGTATCCCATCATAAAAAACAAATCTAGAGATAAATAGAACTGTCGGAAAAATATATTTATTTAAAACACGTGGACACGTGTCGTTAAATGTCAAAAATAAAAAAATGTATTAATATTTTTGTTTTATGAATTTATTTTTTACATTGTTATTGCTTGGGATTGGTAGTAGCGTCAGAAAACAGTAAGGCACTAAACGAATCACAAATCCAGCATTTTAAATATCTACGGTCATAGACGACTTAAATAATAGAACACATTAAAAAAAAATTACAACAACAACAAATGCACTAAAAAAAAGTAATATTTGTAACTCAAGTAGAGAGTAGAGACGGTTGATATCACTTTAAATTAACAACGGACTGCGAAAGAAAATTATTATCATAGAACAATAATATGATAGCTCACAACATAAAATGGGGATACGGACAATCGGTCTCCAGACAATTGGTCCCCACGAAAAAATGTCGTATGCGGACAATTGGTTCTGTCCTCTTCGGCCCTTCATAATTTTATACTCGGGCGCCCGGCTTAAAAGTTAAATACAAAATATTTTTTTATCATTAAACGTTCTTTAAAATGTATTTTCAATAATATAATACTTTTACCTTGCATTCAATTTTTAAGCTTTGAAGCAATATAAAATTTAAACAATTTGTGTAGGTATTTTTTTTTTATTCATTGTTTTAATGAATTTTGTCAAAGTTTCTACTTCAAACGTTAACACAAAAAAAAATTGTACTAATTATTTTCAATATTTTATTCTTGCTTTTTGACGTACAAAAAAATCAATTATTACTTTTATTAGATAATATTATGATGATTACGGTTTAAAATATATCTTAAACTGTGATGATGATATTTTGAAACCTTCAAGGAAAAAAAACATTGTAAAACATTGTTTCTATTTGTAAATTTGTAATAGTTTTGATAATACATTTTTAAAAGATCATCTTTTAAATTACCTATTTGTATAGCCTTTCGAGATTTTCATAAATTAGAATTATTAGAATATCTTATATTATACTAGAATTATATTTTTATTCGACATATTATATTATAATGTTCATTTTTAAAATAAATAAGTATTAATAGTATTATTATATTCTAAAAGTATTATATTATTGAAAATACATTTTAAAGTATGTTTAATGATAAAAAAAGTATTTTGTATTTAACTTTTCAGCCGGAGACCAATTGTCTTAGATCCTATAATATGATAGTAGATCAGATCACATTCACTGCTCACTGGCCCTTGCCCTCTTAATTTTATTTTGTTTAAATTAAATAATTAAAATTCTTTTGTTATATTATATTATATAAGTATTATTATTTATTACCTATGTAATAGGTCTTTTTTATTTATCCAAAAATATAATTTGAAAACATATTATTTAAATCAAAATATTAGAAAATTAATAAATAAAAATTATTCATTATTAATTTACTATTTATTGGATTTAACCCAATGCACAGGATAATTAATATATTTATCATAAAATAAAAATCTTAAAGTTACCTAGCACTATTCAAATATTTAAGTAGATAGGTACCTACCTACATTACAAATTAAAATATTCTATTATTATGTATTCTGACTCAACTATTAAGTAGTTATTTTAATTTTATAATAGACAATTCTATTCTAAATTCAATGATAGCAGGTACTAACATATGGCCTAGAAGCACATGGTTACAGTGGCACAACTTGAGCTTAATAGTATTATTTCATTTTTTTTCTTTGTGAGAGAGGGTATAATCAGTACTTATAGTAGCTACTTGTATAAACATGAATTAATTACAATTACAAATTGTATTTCAACATGGTTTAGTAAGTATTATAATAACATTTGTCATTATTATTAATCATTGATTGTTTCTCTTTAAATTGGGCAAGTTTAATTTTTTGATATCTCTCAATGCACGGTTACACCAGAAAATTGAACCGATTATAAGAAAGTGAATACTTTGGTGTTTAGTACATAATCTAAATCATCTAACTAGTTTAACTGTATTATAATATTTTCGTATACAACTATCCATAAATTTATTTATGATAGATACTAATATGGAGATTGTATTATCCATAAAATGTTGACTATTCGGTATTTAATACTGTACATGACACACAGAAAAATCAAAATCAATGTGATTGTACGAAATGCAATGTTTCATTATCCCATAGTTAACTGAACATTTATCAAAAAGCAATAAATAATCATATGTAGAACTACTAAAAGCTAATGACTTTATTTATTTTATATTCTTGATATTTATTGAATGTATATTTATTTATTGTATTGTATAACTATTAATGACAAAATATAAATTATATTATCTCTATGTTAACAAACGTAATTGAATGTTGTGAGAATTTTCACCCTAATTGGTAACATTGAATGTTTTCATTTATTTCAAGATCTAAGAACTTGGTCAATATTTTAATTTGACGCTAAGGTAGATTCACTGAGTGCATTATATGAGGTGGTATCTAAAATATTGAAGTAATTAAATAACATTTATCTAAGATTAGAGTATGCACATATAATGAGAACCGAACATCATTACTATAATAGCATGTTCTTCATTACAGTGTTAAACAAATAACATTAAACAATAAAAATGTGATAATCCAATTTTAATAAATTAAATACTGTGTTAAACAATTATATTATATTGTATGATTAAAATTTTAATTTTAATGAAGAAATAATTAACAACAATATAGAATTGGTAGCGGACAATAATTAAAATATCTATTGATTTGGTTTTGTAAAAATAAATATATAAGCATTTTTTCTTTTCATTAACTTTGATATTATAAAAATAATTTTAATTAATATTCTAAATTTTCAACAAAATGTTTTTTTTTTATATATTTACTTAACATAGTAAAAAAAAATATATATATAATATTAATAATAATAATAATGATAATGTGTTAAAACGCGTATTCGAGGGTTCATAATTAATACTATTCATTTGAGTCGCCCTCACAAAATTTAACACTAATACCCTACAAAACATTTTAGGATCTGAATTAAACAAATTTATGACACATCAATCATACAACAGTTCGAATTATAAACAAAAAAAAATAAAAATAAAAATAATAATAATAATAATAACTAGAATTTAAAAATTCACAGTATAACACATAAATGAAAAAAAAAAACAAAATTAATAATAATAATCATAAAAAAAAAGGTAATTTAAAAGATGAATTATTTATTTATTGTCTGATCGAATTGATTGGCTAGGACGTTAATGAGAATACTATAACGAAATAATAACATGAATAAAAATGTTTAGCTGTCATCAATGTTTATCCCTGAAAACAAATAAAATTTTTTATAAGTACTTTTAAAATAAACAAATAGTTAAATTTATAATGTAGCACTACCTAATCATATGATCTAGCATGTTAGATATTCTCTGTTCTGATAATGATGGTAATAATTTGTGTATCATTTCCCTAAGAAACTGATCACTTATTCCTGGACTTGCACGTTCAGCCAATTCAAAAGAGTTTTTCAACTCTTCAATAGCATCAATCTTATAGGACACTTCATTTTTGTAACGATATCTCTTTTGTAACTGAAAGTTAAATATAACAAAATTATGTACATACAGAATCATAACTGAGGAAAGAAAATGTTTTGTATATATATTATATATTTTAAAATAATATTATAACATGCAATGCTACTTTGCTCTGTATGCTAATTGTATCATATAAATTAATATATACTGATAACATACCTCAGATATCAAAGGAAATATTAAAAGGGAAAGACATGGTGACCAGCACGAGTTATTATGGTTTTGGTTAGTCTTGGGATGAGCAGGTTGTTTCTTATTATCTGTATGTTCTGACATGCGAGTAGCACTGCGTTTTGTTTCAATTTCTTTGGAATTACGTTTGTCTGAATTTTTAGATCCGTGAATATGAGTGACAATCAACTGCTTTTTAAATAAATAATACCAAAATTTATGTAAATATAATTATTTGTTGCAAAAATAGAAGTCAACAATTAACTTAATTCAAAATTAAATATTATATAACAATTATAAATTACATTTGATTCAACGTTGTTGGATTTGTGACTGGACGATTTTTTAGATGATTGTAATGATCCATTTTGTTGAGTTTTCTTAGACAACAATTGTGATTGTGAAGCAGAGCTAGATTCAGCAGCAGAATTTAATAAAGGCTTTAAAGAATTGGGTCCTCTAACAGTCATAATCCACGGTTCATCTAAATCACTGTCATTTTTACCAGAATCTTCCCTAAAATTAAAATTAACATTTTAAAAACAAAGGAAAAACATAGTAATATAATATAATTTATAAAGCTCAAAATAAAACAAGTAATTAGCTGTATTAAAAATATTTTTTATAATTACACATCTGAATTTTCTGATTCTGTTTCACTCTCTTCATTACGTTGAGATTTCCATTTTTTGTAACGATCAATAAGATCCACCAGATATGAACTTTTTTTAGCTTTTCTAATAAATGGAAATTTTAATAGTTCTTTTGCAGTTGGTCTCTAAAACATATTAAATTATATTGTATAAAAAATGTAATAGTGAAGAAAAATTATAGGTGCGATAAAAGTGCTTACGTTTTCAGGATCTTTATTTAAGCACGCTTCCACAAATTCTTTAAATTGTTTAGTATAATTTCCTGTCAATTGAGGAGGATTATTTTTTGGAATCAAAAATAATACTCTCATTGGGTGTAGCTCAGAATTGGGTGGTTCACCTTTGGCCAATTCTATAGCTGTTATTCCTAGTGACCAAATATCCGCCTAGAGAATCAATATAATTTTTAATCTTCGACTCAAAATATAATACTTTAAAAAATTAATGAACCTTGGAATCATATGCAGATTGTTTAATAACTTCAGGTGCCATCCAAAATGGTGTGCCAACAAATGTATTCCGTTTACTGGTTGTATTTGTCAATTGACCGGCGACACCAAAATCAGCTAATTTGACATCACCAATTTCACTTAATAGAACATTTGCCGCTGTAAAATAGAATGATTAAAAATAAAGGTTTTTTTCTATGATGTTAATAGTTACCTTTAATATCCCTGTGTAATTTCCGTTCACAATGTAAATAATCAAGACCTTTTAAGACTTCTCTAAGTATAATGGCAATATGCATTTCTTCAAAATTACCAGCTTTCATTAAATCAAGAGCTGACCCACCACCAAGATATTCCATAATAATCCATAGCTTAGTGCCCTAAAGTAAAGTAATAAATATTTTAAGTATATTTATTTAACAAGTTTGAATGTATTTAAAATTACTTTTAAATAGGAACCAAAGTATTTGGTGACAAATGGACTGTCACATTGAGATAAAACCATAATTTCTTGTTGGATGTCTTCAATTTCATCTTCAGCCTCCTCCAGATCAATTATTTTAATGGCCACTATTTGTTGTGTTCGGTTGTCTATACCTTTAAAAACTTCACCAAATGAGCCTTTACCAATACGTTCTTGTTTGGTAAATATGAGCTCTGGGTCGACTTTCTATATATAAAACAACATTTGTAAATAACATCCATACCATAAGATCAAATTAAGTATAATGGGTACAATTGATGGTAATTAGAAACACATAAAATAGTGTTAAAAAAAAGAAACTTAATAGTATTTTTAATTTCTGATATCACCCAAAAAATTTTAAAAATGAATAGAGGTCTGATTTTACATATCTGTTTTTAATGCAGACATGTATTAAACGGAAAAAAATATATTTGCGGTTTATGTAAGAGAATTTATAGAAAAAAATGTATTTTGCATAAATAGCTTATTTAAGGGTTAAAGAATATTTAATAAGTTGAAAAATATTTGAAAATAAAATCAAAATATTTTAGAAGAAAACAATTATATTAGGCACGTATTATTTTTATGTACATTTAATTGTAGTAAATAAAATAAGTTTAAACTGTTAGTTATAGTTAACCAAATTAATTAAATACATTTTAACTGAATATCTTATTATACCTAATAATTTTTTTTTTTTTTACAGATTATTAATGGAATATTTTGAATTTTGAAGAATATAAAATATTGTAGGTATCTGGTAGTTTAAATGACGTAACAACATCATATTTAAAGGATTTTAAGAGAATATAAATCTCTAATATTGATCTAGCAAATTATTTAGTTGAATGATAAAGCATTAAAGCAGATGTTATATTTTAAAGTGTTAAATCTCACATTTCTTTGCTGTATTTTAAAATTATTTGTATAACAACTAAACAACTATAGGTATAATTACATTGATACATTTAAAACAGTTTTTAATATATTTTAATAAATAGTAAATACTTTTAAATTATATTTTATTATTATAATGTACTTAAGTTAGTAAAAAATTGAGATATTTTGTTTTATTTGTGAAATTGATCTTGAATGTGGTATGTTATATACTTTGAAATAAGAGTAGATAAAAGTTATAATTAATAATAATAATAGATAAATACCTAATTAAATATAACAGATCTTATAAAATGTTAATATTTTGAAAAATAATAATCAGTCATCATTAAAAAGTAAATAAGTAACTTGACTGAAAGTCAAAATGATGTTCAGCACACTGCTGTGCACCAAAGTAGGCTTTTTTGAGAAGACTAAAATGGGTGGGTTGGTAATACATATACTATAAAGTAAAAAAAAAATGTAGATTAAAATATTTAGGTGGTAAAATTCTAGTTTGCCTCAGATTTCAGACCTGAGATTTGATTGTTTATCATGCTTCTGGTGATATGTACTATTATTATAATGTATACCTTATTGAATCTTTACATTTTTGTTATTTATTATATTTTTATTAGGTTCATTTAATTATAATATATATAATAATAGAATATCTAATATAATTATAAGTAATACAAATTGTCATATTTATTTGTAAAGATAGAAAATAAATAGGTAACATAGGTACTTTTATTTAGAATTTCATAAGGAGCTAAACTCTCAATTGGAATTTTAAACTCTAAAATTTTAGTCTACCAAAATTACTTTGCTAATCAGATTCTATTTATAAATAACAACTACAGACTTATATAACTTAAGAAGATTTCATAAAATCAATTTGTTAAAAATACTGTTTACTAAATTTTTAAACTTTAATATATTATTATTGAAGTCTTCAGAGTTAGGTATAAGAAACAAAGTTGGAATCGAGGTTGGCATGTTGAAGCCAATTTTGATAATATTGATATGTGTGTTATATAGACACTAATAACACTATTTTGTAAGAATTAGGTAAACAGGCTATGAAAAAATTTACCAATGATTATTAAAAATAATTTTTCTTCAATAAATTCTTGAAAAATTGATTGAATAAGTTTTTATAGGTATTGTTACTATAACTTGTTTGGCCTTTTAAGGATAAGGATAAAAATACTTAAGCAAAAGTATACAAAAGGAAAATCAATACATTTTATTATATTGAACCAATAAAAAAACTAAAATAAACCATTAAACGACCTTGGTAGGTACACTCCCATTACCCTTATAGCATAGCCTTACCAATCATTCAATATATTTTTATTTCAAAACCAGCTAAGAAATCAATAACAACTATTAAATACTTATAAATTTATGCAACAAACATTGTTAAAAATTACCCATCTTTTTAGAAAAAAATACAGTCAGGTATACTGCTAAACAAATATAAATTTGATGCTAATATTAAAAATCAAATTATTACAATTTATTGTTATTACCTAATTGCTTTGATTAGACTTAATTTATTTTTAATGATATAAGGAATTATATTATAACTTAACTTACAAGTGGATTTTTGATTAAGTAATGTTATTATACAATACACAAAATTACACTGATATTGATTTAAATATATATATATATATATATATATATATGTATATTATACATTTATATTTGAATAGATATCTAGAAAATCAATTATATTTTTTTTGATAAAAACAAAGAATAAGTTTACCTATTATTTACTTGTTTGCTAATTTTTTTATAACTATATAAGTACTTATATACATTAAATCTACTATTTATTCATATAAAACATGCAAAATAAGATTTAATTTTTAATTTTTGATTCTGATAAAAAACAATATGGTGTTTAGGCAGGTACCTAGGTTAGGTTAGGTACCTGTTGTTTTAATTTTTTGCACTATGTAGGTAAATCTAAAAAATGATTATTATAGCTTCAAGTTATAGTAATATTAATTTTTAATAAACAAATTGTTTAACACGGGGTTTAACATTAAAGTGTTTTAACTGATAGGTACCAACCAGCAGATAAATTGATAATAATATGTAATAGGTACCAAGGTATTGTAACTCGATAGAGAAGTATCTATCTACTTATCTAATTAGGTACGATTCAAGGGTGAAGTAACTCGAGTACCTATATGCGTCTGTCCTTCTAACGGGTTAAAACCTTAAATATGATAGTATTGTTTGAACGGGGTTGTACGAGAGTACCATCGGGCTGGAAGATGAACGATTAAAGGTACCGACTGCGTACGAAACACTCACTTCGTTGAAAGCCATATCGTTGGTCATTTATGCTGGTCTTGCTTGCGTGTATTAGCGATGACCGGACAGTTATTGCGGTGCGATCCGATTGTGGCGAGCAGACCGCGATGATGGTCTGGTAGTGGACACCGTAATCGTCGTAGTGTGGTAGTCCAATTGCCACCTTCGACTCGACCACATTATTCGAGGCAAAACGGGCCTGCGGCGGCGGCGGCGTTTGCTCTCGGCTGTCCGCTGTCTCGAGGACGAGCGCGTCGCATTTGTCGCGCTCGGGGCGCCGTTTTACCGCGGCGGCGGCGGCGTATTTCGCCCGCGACGCAACCGTTCTTCGCCGAAACGCACGTCTATCGCGTACAGAGAATATCGAGCGACGATGATAGAAAAAAAAAAAAAATCAAAAACTTTTTGGTATCGCGATTTCGTTGGTCGTGCGCGCGTACGACACGACGACAAAAAGGACGCGTGTACGAGTATAATGTGTACGAAAACAGCAACAAACTAATATTAATTATTATTAACCGTGTGCAATAACAGTGCAATTACTACGACTAGTCGCAGCGGTACAGTAGGTTCTATTTAATTTGATTTTTCACCTCGATTTTGATAGTGACGATTATAATAATAATAATAATAATAATAATAATAATTTGTTACCGTACGTACACACAGTCTGTTGTTGTGTACATGACAGCGGCGGCGGCGGCGGCGATGGCAATTATTATTACCTACATTCCAAACCTCACCGGAATGCAAAGAGGTTGTATGATTCGCCGGTGGAGCGGAGAGGTGCGGAGAGCGCGTCGACTGTCGCGTTCGGCGCTAACCGGCCTACGGGTTACGACGGTTTTACACCTGTCGCCGTGCACCGCCGCCACACTGGCACAATATACGCGGCACAGAGGCGCGACGCGCGCACACACGCGTACCGGACACGCACACACAATATGCGGCGATCGTATTATTATTATTATTAATTATTGTTGGTTGCGCCGAACCTCCCGACGACGGTCGGGCGAACGCGGTAGACTGTTATAAAACGGCACATATTTTATTATTAATCCATTATTAATATTATAATATTATATATCCGAATTCCCGGAGCTCATGAATAATTATTTTTATTACTGACGAATATTATGATATTTTATTCGTTTATATTATTATTATGTTTTATCTACGACGATATCGTTTCGTCGAAATCGTTTCGTTGTTCCCCCCCCCCCGCCCCTCCACACAGATTACTCCGAAATGTGCATAATATTATAACAAAAACGATAATATTATTAAATTAATATATTATTATTCTGTCGTTGAAAAAATCGTTTTCGATATTGAAGTCACGAATAGGCGGTGTCGGCCTGGCCAGGGCCACAAACGCAGCCGAGGCCCCGAGCTTTATTTTTTTTAATTTTTAATCGTGGTGCAGGGAGGAGAGGAGGATATACACTAGTCACTGCTACCCTAACCTTGTTTATCGTAAACGGAGAAAAATAATTGAAGCTCCAGAGGCTAGAGGAAAATTGAGGCCGAGGCCAGGAACGTACGCAGAAAAAATGTTGGGGGGGGGGGGTGCTTTTGAAAATCAGTTATTGAAAAGTAGAATTTTTTTTTTCAAATTCTTTTGTGCCCATCACGTCAATAGGTACAATTTTATTTTGTTTATAAATCCTGTATAGGTGTTTTTATTTTTATTTTTATTAAAATTATATTAATTATTTTAAGTTGTTAGTATTAAATTTTTATTATAAAAACCAAATAAAAAACACCCTCATTTGCACATCCTTGGCTAAGGCCTTTTATGTGTTAGGCCGACGCTGTGAATAGGTAATCCAAAAAATAATTATCGATTTTTTTCGCTGATACACCGCTAATTCAATTCAATTAAGTTATTATACAACTTATTTTTTTAAACACCTGTCAACACTTTATTAGGTACGCATCTGATTACGTAATTAATTAAGTATTTTTTTTTTTTTTTTTATTTTCTCTCGGTCATCATCCATCGAGTAATATAGTCGGCTTATACACAGTAATCCTGGCCGACACTAATTGTGGTCTGAATTATGCCGAATTATTAAAGTTCTAAACTGTATTTCTGTCGACGAAAATATTATTAAATAAAAATTATCGGTAATCGAATTCTGTCTGTCGGTCTTTATCATTTCGTGCGGAATTCCGCCCAAAACCATTAATAATCCGTTTGTTTAGGTATGGGGTTAATTTTTTCCGTAACGAAACATTCGGCCGCCACACGGGCACGGCTCGGCAATAACGGACAGTAATAAATAATGACAATAATAGGTTTATAAAACTCTCGTTTTTATCCGCCGACATCAAATCATATTACGTACTCGAAAAGTCGTATAAATTATTATTGTTTGTTAATTGACGGTTATTTTTTCGTCGCTGAAATAATGGCTCTTATACGACCGTATATTTTATACGTTGGCATAGATTTTAATTAATGGTCGCACAATCGAAAAGCATAATAAATAATTTTATACATCATAATATTAAACATAAACCTATTCGTATTATGCGTATTGAGCTTCAATATGACAATATCAATATTATACAATTAATGTTTAGAAATGTATTTTATTATTTTACAATGCGTTAAGTTTGTGTTATAATATTACGATTATAATATCGTGCTGCGGCATGCATGCCTGTGATCTCCTGTGACATAAAATATGTTATTTAAGTATTTGATATTTTTATGTTAATTTAAAATGTATACTATACGTTTGGCAGATGTACAAAAATCAAAAAATCAAAATTAAATAAATAAATAAATACAGTCCAATTTTATATAAAATTTTGAAATTATAATTATATTTTAAGCGCTTATCAGTCATACAGATAATATGAAATAAATTATTATTTTAATTTGTAAATAATAGCTAACTGAAAGTAAGTAGTATAGTAATAGTATAATTATTATACATGGGTTTTATTTGGCATTTAAAATAGATTATCTAATAATGTATAATATGTATATATATATTTTTCTGTTTATATGATAAATAGTCGATAAAATACTTCAATCTTAAACTTTTAAGGTGGTTTCTGATAGCAAATTGGATCCAGTTTATATTTTAGACATTATAAAAATTAAAAATTCCAATAATTTTCCAAATAACCGAGTGGTGGCCGGAGGAAGAGAATTAAGGAAAATGAGCTTTTGTAGTTTTGAATGCAAATCCATTTTTTGACAAAGCGATTTTGTTTTTTTGGTGTTACTCGAAAATTAATAACCGTAAAAAATATTAGGTATCTACTTGATATTTTTGAAGATATTAAGACTCTTTATAAATTGTTTATAAACATAAAAAATTATCAATTTTTTCCCATTTTTTCTCGGTTAAAGAGTTTGAAAATTGAGTATAAGATTCCATACCTACCTACTTCATTACTTAATTCTACTTGATATATGAAAAAATTAAAAGTACATTAGCAAAATTTATTTTCTTAACTTTTTTTAGTTCAAATGTTGCCAAAATTTGCCAAAATGACTAATTTAAAAAAAAAATTTGCAGTTAAAAAAAAAAATATGCTTTTTTTTAGGTAAGGTATAACAATAATACTCGTATATCATTGAATTCAAATTTAATACATCCATCATAGTAACCTACTCGGTACCTACTATATAGTAAAGCGGTGCTCACTCGCTCATTTTTTTTCAAAATGATTTTCGTACTAAAAAATATTAAAAAATAAATAATTTAAGAGTTGCGTGAATTCACCTCGGAGACGTGTTCATTTGACCCCCTGAATTTAGGACGTGACTCGTGATTCGTGCAGTCGTGCAGTAAATGTGTAACAGGAAATGAAGAGTAGAAATTGTTTTAAAAAAAATGTAAGTCGTAGGTATAGCATTTTGCCAAACACACCTACAAATTACAAAATAGCATTTACCTAACTAAATTATATATAATAGATACTTTTCTGTATATCTTACAAGTTATTATTATTATCATTTTGATATTGATAAACTACGTGTTTTATTGTCGAATAATGTCTAACATCAAATATTATTTTTATAAATAAATGAGATAATAGGACATCAAGCATTTTAGAGTATAAAAGCAGTGAATCTCAAATATTTCAGATTATTAACTAAACCTAGTCTATTAGTTTAGTGAACAAAAATCACGAAGGTACAACTATATAGCATACCGTAGCATAGCTGATGCTGAAGCATTCCGCTTGCTATTGTAGCGGGTAGTTGATAGAAAACTGTTTGGTGGTTATTTTGTCATAAGATTTAATTAAATTTCGTAAGACTTCCACTCTGCAGAATCATGTATTTTGCATTTCTGTTTGCTATGATATGTTAATTATTCAAATTAATCATTACTCTAAATTTAAAAACATCTTTAGTGCACTAGAACCGTAGTAATTAACGTTGTGCAATAAATATTGTCATAAAAAGTTAAAAAAAAACAACTATTTAACTAGGAAGTGACCTCGTCGTAATACGGATATCAATTTTATAACACACGATTTGTTTGCACCACACGTTTCGTGATAAGATTGTACCAATTTATCAACTATTTAAATAGTATTTATATTATATTTTCCACTGACTTAGAATTGACATAAAGTGTTGGCATGATATTTTTTTACACAATTTACTAATTATAACGAGCGCATAATTTGAGTATATTCAATATAATATTATGGTTCCATAAATTTATTTAACTAATAAATTATTGTTGAAATTTTAATGAAATATGATTTATTTATTTTGTTGTTTAAAATATTGTTCTTAATGACCAAGCCAATTTTTTGTTCATTTTTGTTTTGTCACTGCTCGTCCGCTTAAATATTATTGAAATAGGCCTTATAATTTATTAAAATATAACATAGATAATTACCATATTTTTTTGAAATAATACGCGTTCATAAAAAAATAGAATCAATAGATGTAAACGAAGTACAATCAGTACTTTAGTTAATTTGGGTGCCCAATAAAGGTTTTATTGTTTAGCTTATTTAGGTCCGTTTAGATTCATCACCGTTTTCACTAAGCCTTGTCAGTTGTCACGCATTCTTATCCATAGATGAATTATGATATAATAAGTTAATTTTAACTCGAAAATAAAATAATTAGTAGCAGTAGTATACCTAGTTATTAAAGTATAACTAAGTATAGTTTATTTTAGTTAGTAATATATTTTTTTTCAAATCCTAAAATATGTAAATTAAACTGTACATAGCTATGGCGTACCTACAATATTAATTTAAGACAAATTTTGATAGGATCTAATAATTCATGTACCTAATAAATAAGTAAAATAGTATTTTATTATAACTATTCCAATACTATTTATAGGTACTTATAAAATAAAAAATTGATAGTCAAAACTACATCTTAATTGTTCGTATATTTTTTTAAACGTAAATTTATTTATTGATATTTAATTAAAATTTTCAGAACTATAATACGAACTACACTATAAACTATTAACTATTTCTGGGAAATCAAAAAATAAAAAGTAAATACCGCTATCAAATGATTACAATGACTTCATAATTGATTAACAGAATCTAAGACTCAGTGCCAAGCATTTTACCTTTTAAAATATTATAATAATATGATTATATTCCTTAAATACCAAATTAATTGTTCACATATATATTATGGTTAATTCAGAGTAACTTTAACTCGAAAATAAGAGGCATTACTTGTAATGTACGTATTTTTGGGACACACCTATATTGTGTACACAACACTTTTTGTAAAAATTAATTAAAAAAAGGCGTACCTACCGGACGTTTCACTCGTCTCTATGGGTCATAGAGACAGGTATATAATATTATTTGACTTGTCTTATCGTATAAATCCATTGTTTTTGTAAAAGCAGTATACAAAATCATAAAATATATTAAGTATAATTTGTATCATGGATTAGATATATTGTAACTATTCAATGATTTCTCTGCAACTAATACATACTTTTTAGATTTTGAACGGAGTGATGAATGTATATTGATTCTACATTGATGTGTGTTTTTGTTTTTTTTGTGTCTGTTTACAGCATAACTATTAACTAGTCGAAATAATGTTTCAAATTCAAACTTCGGGGGTGGTTTCCGATGGAAATGTAAATATTTTTGGTGCTTTATAGAGGTCAAAAGTAAACATTTTCCAACAGTTTTCAAAAAAATCAAGAAAAACAAAAAAGAAAGTGACTGTAAAACGGGAAATTTTAGCAAAACCAGTTTTCGACCAAATTATATGGTTGTAACTCAATAAATAATCACTGTAAATATTTTAAATTTTCACTAAATGTTTATATTAGTGTAATCTATATATATAGGTCAAATTTTTGAGATATTTTGGCTTTTTTGAGCTATTTATAGACAACTGAAATTTTTGATTTTTCTAATTATTTTTTTTTGAAAAAACGTTGGCTTCTCAAAAAAAATTGAACATTTAGTACAAGATTCCTTATGAGTTGTTCTTATTGTAGTTAAAAAAATCAAAAATTGTTAGTCACAATTTTTTTACATAAGTGTTTATAGTTCAAATTTTTACGAAATATGTCATAATCGGGAAAATTTAAAAAGTAAATTTGTAGTTGATATACTATAGCTAATATTTTTATATTTATATTTAAGGTTGAAAAATTCAACACTAAGTTTTTCATTAATTTTCCTTCAAATAGTTACAGAGAAAACTCGAAACATCATAATAGGAATAATATATGTGCGTTTGAATTTTAAATGTTAACAAAATCGCGTAACGATAACGACTTATCTTCAAACAAAATTAAATATTTGTTACAATTCAAAATTTTAAATCGTAGATACTTGAAATTTTCATCAGTTGTTTAGTTTAGCATTTTCTTTATATGATTTAATTTTCAAAATATTTCGCTGATTTAAATGCTATTTATAGGCATTTGAAATATTCGTATTTGTTTTTTTTTTTTTTTTATATAAATATCGATAAAATTTTTTTGGCAGAGTAAAAATACTTGAAAATTTAATTCTAAGTTCATCATAAGTTATTCGTATACCTAGTGATTAAAAATTATAAGAATACATAGTTATAATTGTTTTTTTTTTATCATTTGAACCTCAAATATTGACAAAAATTTGTCAAAATCATGAATATTTACAAATTATTTTGTAGATACAAATCATAAACATTTTTGTATAAGTAGCTAAGGGTTGAAAATTTAATGCAAGATTTTTCATAAGTTTAGCTTACAATAATTATCAAACAATTTAAATTTTGGTGTATATTAAGGCCATTTAAATATAAGCCACCTTTTTCACCAACCACTGGAAATTATATCCTATAGGTTGACAAATCATCTTTGTTCAGAATCGTTTTTTGTATACAATGATACCTATCATTGGATTCAAATAAATTTAACACTCCTATAATATATATAATAGTGATCCACATGGTACCTAATATACAGTAGAACGGTATCCACTTATCCGCTTTTTTTTAGTATGCTTTAAGTCCCCAGGACCGCATACTTCAGTCTTCAATATTTTATAATCTAAGTTTACTTCAAATTTATAAGTCTTTCCCAAATACAATGTTAATAATCGGTATATATTATAATGTTTGTAAATGTGGCGGAGAAGGGGTCTGGTGTTAAATTTATTTAAATTGTATTTTTAACATAGTAAGTTTAGCATAATATGTTAAAATATTAAATTATGTTTTAGTCTCCAGAGTTCAGAGTTTGGGATTTGGAGCTTGGTTTTTTTTTTGCTTGAATTAAAATCCATACCAATGCTATGAATATTTATGTCATGTTATTACTACTTATTTGAAAGTGTTTTTTTTTATCGATTATTTTGGTAATTATTTTAATGTTTTTTATAGTTTATAATTTTTTTTTGGTTACTTATTTTTGTTTATGTTCCACTTCGAGGTAACGCAGTGATAAAAATGTTATCAGTTTTATAAAAATTCTTTCCTCAATACGTGTTTAAGATATAATTTTGCAGTGTATTCTGTTATATACCCGATACCTAGAACTTAAGATAATCTAACCTGATACCTACTCAACTCATTTTTACTTATTTTTAATATAATATGATGCGTCGGTCGTGAATGACCATGGGGCAATAAATATATTCCAGCGTTGTATTTATAACGCTGCAGGAAAAATAAACTATAATATTAACATTTCCCGGTAGATATAACATGGATGGCGGATATTTTCGAGAAATACCGTCGGTGTTAATGTGTTATGATGTATGATTAGTTGATTCTCGGTCACGCTGTTCGTCGTATTGTTTTAAGTTTCAATGTCGTATGTAGTGGTATATTAAATTAATTTATAATTTAAAATATAAGTAAGTTGTTCACTATAGAGAAGTTTTTAAAAGTTACATATCATCTGATAGGGTCTGCCACTTGATCGCACAGACTAGAATATTTTATACTGTAAAATAATACTAATAGTAGATATTGTTTGATTTTGAGGAGATACTATCTTATTTTTATTTATAAGTTTAAGGTGATGAGTAGGTTTGTATAGTAAAAATTTTAAGGTTGTATTTTTTTTTTTGCTTTTATTAATGTCTTAAAATGCTGTTTTGAGTGCTTATAATGAAGTTTTATTATGTTATCTGACGAATGACATTTTTACAGTACTTAATTATGTCTATAACGTGTCATATCAACGTTAATCATACGTTATGATTATGAGTTAAGAGGACGTCTCACTATCATGTGTTTTATCTATCTAGTGTCTTTTAAGTACGTAACATAAGAAATTCACATTCAGCAGTTCTTATTTTTATTTTGTTAGTTTGTTTGTCGTGTACAATTCATTTTTAGTTTTGTTGGTTTTAATATTTGAATGCATTATAGAGTATTACTTTGTATTACTATATCATTCTATAGAATGCATTTTTATTTTAAAAGTGTTAATTTTAAATTAATGTTTTTTATATTTTATATAAGTACTCATAATTTGCTTAAAATTAAGTATCAAACAAATTAATCGAGAAAACAGAGAACAGATATTATGTTATTATCTCCATATTTTACAGTTGATCAATTAACTTTAATACTAGAAAAAATATGACTTAGCGTAAAAAGTGGTATAAGTATATTATACTAATAATAATATAGGCATGTTTTTGGAAAAAATTAAATCAACCTATTATAAAAGTAAAAGTAAAATAAAATGACTTTAATGGTTACATTACAAAACATATCATGAAATATAATACTCAGTGCGATATACACTGACAGACAATTTTCACTTAGAATCGTCTTTTGTATACAAGGATATATTATTGAATACTAATTTAACACACCCACTACAGTGACCCACCTATAGCAGCTAATGTACAGCAATGTGGTACCCGCTTGCTTAACATTTTATATATTTTAATTCTCGGAATAGTATTTTTCTACAGAATATGAAATTAGAATAATGTTTTGATATTAAAAACGGAAAAAAATTTAAAAATAATGATGATAAAAAGTTGTAAGATATGTATAGATATATAATTTTAAAAATGATTTTTCTTTATCAAAATTTAGTTTGTTATTATTGATTTATATTATATTTATAAATATTTTCAAAAACATTGATACTTTTTGAAAAGCGATTTAAAACAAATTAATATTGATAATCACAATATACATAGTGTATCTATAGTATATTAGTATCTATACGTATACTGATGTATAATATTATGATAACAGGGTGTAACGCAGGACGATATTTAACAAATGCAATAACTTTTTTCCTATTCAATATTTTTAAGTTTTTTTTTGTAATAATTTCTCGAGCTCTGTGCTATAATTTTTTATATGTTATATTTCATTTTATTTTTACAACAAAAATAAAAAAATAAATTTTTTATTAAGTTTTTTTTTATAATCCATGATTCTTATATTTTTATAAATACGTTTTTAAAAATAATTTTGGATTTATAGCTTTGAATTAGGTAACGTCATTAATTTTTAAAATAATTTCAAAGAGTGTTAAAATTCACATTTATTTATTATAGGTAATCAAACAATTATATAACATAATTATGTGAAAATCAGTATTATAAATAATATTTTCGGTTCACATAAAATATATAAAGCGTTGTACGGCGCCACGTATAGACAAAATAGGTACATTAATGCAAAGTTTTTACTTTTTAGTGAGCATAATCAAAACAATTTATTCATTGTATAATATTATTTAAATGTTTGTAACTTATTAAAATTTAAAAATAGAATAGCAATTTTATCGCAATGCATTAATATAGAAGTATTAATAAAATTATAATAGAATACAATTATTAGTGATTTTTTTACTATAATTTATAATATCACAACACTATATTGCATTAATTGCATTAGGTATATTATTATATATTTGTATATTACATAATATTATATTACAACAGTTTTTTCTGCGTATAATATAACACATGGTATGACATAATATGACGTATTCTATATACGACGACTGTTAGAAACATAATTATTGTTGTTTTTAACAAAACTCATTTAATGTCTGTTGAAATAATACATTTTATTATTATAGATTATTATTAGTTAGGACCAGCATTAAGTGAATTTTACATTCGAACGAATCTTATTAGAAAAAAAATCTTTATAGCGGAGAAAAAGTAATTAAAATTTTTATTAATGATTAACTTTATTTTGCTATTTTGCTTTTTCTATTACATAATAGATATCATTAGATATCATTAAATAAATAAAATACATATAATATATATTATATTAACTTAAATAAATTTTAAACTGTGAAAATTTAAAATTTAAAGTTTAAAATTTTTAATTATTATAGATTAAACTAGATAATATTTAAATTTTAAATTTTGTATGTATAGGTATATTAATAATATTTATTAGTAATTAAAAAAAGTATTAAAATAAATTATGATATTAGTTTGTTTATTTTTATTTATTTTTTTTAACTATTTTGGAGGTATATTACTTACACTAATAAATATATTAAAATAATATATATTATATTGTTATTACTTATTATAATTGTATTTATACACTGTATAAAAATAATGTATAAAATAAAACCACTGCGACAAAAATAACTTCTCAAAACTAGTTTATATCAAAATGTTTACATTTTTTACCTTGTTTACGAAATTTGAGTCTTATAACCGAAGTGGTGAGTCTTATAACCGAGTTGATGTACTCGTATTTGATTACTTCCGGACCGCTCCAGATGATTTTGATTTTAATAAGCGACTGAATTTTATATTCGTGAGTCATATAAGCGCCATTTACTGTATTTTATTACTATTAATATAGTATGGTTTATAATTTCAAACAATCGTTGAATTTTATTATATCTGAGTATATTATATAATAAATATAGCAATGAAATATAGTAATCTGCAATGTATATTTTACGATGTATAAATATATTTTAAAATAGAAATCAAATTTTTATAAAACCATTTTTTAGAAACTTACGTACACAGCTATTAAACCACTTTACGTATATATCAAAAACAATTAATTACGTGATTTGGAATCACTGGTACATATTAACTTATATAGGTTTATATATTTTATTAACGTCATTTCAAAATTTATCTTTGAACTATAATAGTTACTATGTAGACCCGGATAGTCTTTAATTTTATAATCATTGTTTACTTAATTTTTGTAATGTTTATTTTATTTTACTCGTACGAGTATATGCCATGTTAAATTTTATTTTATTCTATTTATTTATAATATTTGTGAATTTTGTTGTTCTGTTATGCTTATGTTTCACGAAATACATATTATATTATACTAGTATAATTAGCATTTCATGATGAATAATTACTTGTCAAAGCTATGTAACAGGATTAATTTTTAATAGAAAAATAAAAATTACCAATCTTGAACAATGTTTGATCAGTTATAAACGTATTGAAAAGATATTATTATCAATAAAACACTACTGTATTTTTGAAAATTTATAGTAAGGTTATTGTTACACACTGATTCAGGAAAAAAAAAGAGAAATGTGCAAAAAAAAAATATTGCTGCTGTTGACAAACTTTATGAGGACGAACTATGATTAAATTGATTTCGAAATCATAAACTATTTAAAGTTAATAATAATAATTTATTATTAATAAATATAAATGGAAACTTAACTCAAGAAAATAATCAGATAGAAAAATTTTAAAATTTTAATTTATAATTATAATCATTAATTTATGGTCAATAATATTTTTTATAGGTAAAGGAGAACATCTAATTAAGTCTCCTTAGAAAATATTAGTTTAATGCAAAAGGATTAAGTAAAATTAAATCTTTATACCGAGAGGGAGAACTTGAAAATACAAGATTACAAAATAAAAATGTAACTAAGTATATTTAATAAATTGAATTAAAATTATTTTATTTATACAATTCGTATAATAGGAAACATTGAAAAAACAAAATAAAAAAAATCGATTAAATTAAATTTTATGTATTTGTAAAAAGACAATATTATAAGAAAGATATATATGTATACAATACCAGATTGAAGTATTGTTTTGTATAGATAAGTTGATGATTACGATTGTCCTTTTGTAATCTCCTTTATTAAAATAAAATAGCTGAAAATATTAAATTGTAAAATATTTCAATAATAATGTATTAATTAAGTTAGTTTTTTTTAAAAAATAAGTATATTTTTATTTAGTAAATTGTCACTAACGATGATTTTCTTTAATATTTTAAACTGACAAAAATAAACATTAAATTTCTATACCTACATCCAAATACATTTTTAAAAATTCTTGTTAAATTCACGAAAATAAAACATTATGTACCGTTAATACCAGTGTTATTTAATAATGGTTATAGACCTATATACTTTATAGTGATTTATTACTGTATCATCGTTGAAGATATGCCGTGTCCTTGGTACAGCATATAATAGTTTTGCTTTAATTAGTCAAAAACAAGAACCAATATTATGTCGACTACAGTTTGTTGTACTCACATTTTCATCAATATTTGTTAAAAAAATTCCATGTTTCATGTTCGTTCAACGTTTTTTATACTAAATATATACATCAATATAAATAAATAAATTAAAATGTTTAATTTATTATAAATAATTAGCATAAATGATGTACAAACTATAGAGACAGAGATATAGATCGACTAGGTTATTAATGCGAATAAAGTTGTCTTAAAATGTAATTCTCATATTTAATTTAATTTATATTAAAAGCAATGAGTCTGAAATTTTGACTTTAATTTAAATTGTACTGCTAGATAAATCGAGTATAAGTATCTACTATTTACTAACATTTGAGAAATTTTAGGTACCTATCCTTGATATAATCGGAAGCATATAGGTAACAGGTTTTCCATTCATACATTTTTTCTCCAAAGTTTTCTTTGAACAAAATTTAATATATTTTCCTTATTACTTTTAAAATAAAGTTTGCAAGTTTTCTGCTTTTGTTACTTCTAGTCTAAAGATTATCATATAATTGCATAAACAATTTCGTGCCAATTTTGTTTCATTAAATTGCAGTCTGTAGAATATTATTCTTTCGTTGCACGAATCGTAATAATTGGTATAATACCTATACAGTGTTTAAAGCGTGCTGTAAACAAGTATATATAATACACAGAGCATAACCATATGACCTTTGATGCAGAAATGTTTTGTATGTGTTTTATTTTATTTAAAAGTAAAGCGCATATGACGATATTATACTCGTATAGGTAAGTACTGAACAAACAGCTGCAGCGTGTAATATAATGTGCTTTAAACACAACAAGTTGAGTCGATAAATTATTATACTACACGCGACCTTTGTACTGTCTGGACAATAATTTTTCAAGGTGTTGGTGCTTATTATAATATATGCATTTAGGTACTTATAATTATTGTATTCATTATTTTACTTCAGTGCCATTTGTTAGCTATTTATAATCAATGGCGACGCCAAAACTTTTAATCCTACTGTAGGCGAGTTAACCCAAATATAATCAATAATTTAACTATTGTCATTATACAAACGGACAACTTATATAATATTAAGTTGGGATATTTTTTTTTTTAAAGAACATTAATAATAAAAAATATTTGTTATGTATTACCTAATTTAAAACACAAATCTTGACATTTTTTAAAATATTGATAAAAATTTACTTTATGTATTAATATGTACAGGTATTTATAAGTACCATACAATATACCATTACGCAGTAAAGACACTAACTATTTCATAAAACACTAACGAACTTGAAAACATATTTTATTTTACATAATTTGAAGTCTTAAAAAATAAAATTATTTTCTTTATCTTCTTAATATTTAATTTTTATTTAATTTTTTACTCTTTTGATTGAAAAATAACAAAATACATTTTTGATTTCATATTCGGAAGCAGAATATTATTTCAAGAATCATTATCTACAAAAATCATATTTTTGACAAATAGTTTTTTGTAACAAGTACCTACCAATTTAATGTTTAAATGAGTGAAGTAATGAGACCATTATTTTTTTACCACTTCACTTCACTTACTTAAACTTCAATGATTAAGTACTTTAGAGAATAATAAACTAAAAAATGTTATTTTTTAATGACTTAAAATTATTAAAAAAAAGTATTTTCAATAACGTTACAATATTTTTGAAATAATGAATGTTTCATGTTAAATGAATCACTTGGTATGCATATACAGTTATTTATGTTACTGTCTAAGACTTACTTTGTGTTTTTATCGATCATTATTCATAAACACTATATATTGAATGTGTATCTATGTAATAACCAATAGGCATCCTTGAAATAATATAAAAGAATATTGATATAATGCAGGTTTTGTACCCGATACATTTTATTTGGGCTTCAATAAATGTAATATTACGTAATCATTACAGTTATTATTCAGATAACACGTAACATATAATATGGGTTAATACGGGTATTAAGTAGTTCAGAAAAATTTGATTTAAAACCTATGTGTTGGTACCTAATTCTTATGTGGTAGGACATTCCTTAAAATATTATTTCAACTTATATGATAAAATTGATAAATGATAGGCAATAGACCGATTATACTGCTGAATGAATAGATTAAACGTGAAACATATTGCACAGTTAATTTTAAAACATGTTTACATAACGAGAAATATTTATAATAATTATTACCTTTTAAATTTAAAATTATTCCCGTCAATGTTTGTTATTAAACTATTAATTACAAAATCAAACTAATCTCAATAATTCAATAATACAAACAAAAATAAATTATTAATATAAAACATATTGTGGATTTTTGGTTAACCGTGTTATTTTATCTGGGTATCTATAATTCAGATTTTATGAAAAAAAAAAAAATAATATAGTATTTATGAGTTTCTGTTTTTGAATTTTTTAAAGGTTTTATACATGTTACAGTTCCCGGTTAATTTGAGTGCAAGACCTAATGTGTTATAGTTATGTATAATAGTATATTAATATCGCCATTGTAAATATGATACACACAATAGTGAATTAATACATAGGTACAATTTATTCTATATTTTTTGCCTATAGTAAGACCTGACTCTTTCTGAAATTGAACAACTTCTGATTAATATACGTGTATAAATTGGTGCTTATTCATACTAGATAACGAAAACAGCTAAAACTAAAATAGATACATAAAATATATATTACAATATAAGTGTTTTAGTGCACGTACCAATTATTTTGTGTGATATCAGTAAATACAATAAAAGTCTATAAATATTATAATAAGTGAAAACTAAAATCATACATTTTTTTTTGGTTTTGATATTTAATTACATTTTTTATAACTTATAAATATTTATATAGAATATAATTATTAAACTATACGCTTTTATACGATTTTTTGTTATTAAGTTATTCAAGTGCTTTTATAAAAAAATATAAAATAAGTAATAAATTCTAGGATTATTCTAAATAAATATATAAATATGAATTTTTTCCAAGAATAGAGTTAGCACAATTTGAAAACGCGAGTCTACCATAGTATAATATGGTGTATTATGTTTGTTTTTTATTACCTATATAATAAAATATATGTAATAAAAAATATTTAATTTATAATATAACAATTAAATATAATGAAAAATTTTCAGATAAACATAATTGACAGTTTAAAAATCAACTTAATTAATATTGACGTTAAATAAATAAATTATTACAGTAAGTAGAATTTGATAATAAATAAAATATGCTTATTTGCAAACATTGCACTATAATATAATATGGTCGCCATACTCAATGTAAAAACTGAATAATTCAGTTTCTAGTGTTGTATATTACATGTGGGCGTACCGTCTACACTTAAAACTACATTTTAGTGTGACAATATTAATGAAAAATATAAAACCTATCAAAATCATTTTAAGTTGTTTGCAATAAATCGTTTGATTAAATAACCAATAGGTATAGAATAAATTTAATACATTTAATTGCTAATCAGTAATATTAAAAATTATTAATATACATGGATTATTTTTTTGAAATATTTCATTTCAATGATTGGCTCTGTCTCACTACTAAGTTTCTCGTTAATATAGTTATTATTAGGAATCATACAATTTATATTGATTAAACTGTTTTAACTTAATACTTTTTTATTCAATTTTAAAGTAACTAAATTGCTTGAAAAATTTCAAACAACTATTTTTTATAATTATAATTATTATTTGAATTTTTTGTTTTACATTACTCTTGGAATTTGGTAAAACATCGTTTTAAATTGATTTAGGTGATATAGGATTTTTGAATTTCTGTGATTAATAATTACTGGAATTTACTTATACTATGATTGTGCATTTATATATATTTAATGTACAAAACGATAGTAGGGGAAAACAATGTATACAACGTACAATGCAATGAATTGAATCTCTGATCTAGATGTATCGATTAGTATTTTTGGACAAAAAATAAAAAAATACGATTAAAATCTCTTTTTTTTTTTACTACGTATGATAATAATGACACCATTATAATACGAATATGTTTTTGAGTTTTAAATGTATCCATCGTGATGTCTATATTATTGTCAGTTACATTACAAAACTAGATAAATGTGGTAATACAATCGGATTTATAAAGTTGATTAATTCAATATTAAGCTAACAATGTATAGTCAAATTGAAATTTTATCAAATTTACATAAAACGTCAACAAATAGGCCCATTATTATTGGTATTTATTTATTTCCTATAAAACAGTTGTTAAACGTTGAGCGCTAAATAATTTTATTTATTTTAGATTCTGAACGGAGTGATTAATGTATTATGAGTTGTTCTTATTATAGTTTAAAAAAATCAGAAATCGTTAGCACAATTTTTTTTTTATAAGGGTTTATATTCAAATTTTTACGAAATATGTCGAAATCACGAACATTTGAAAGTAATTTTGTAGTTGAAAAATTAATCACACAATAATTTTTTAACACAAAATTTTTAAAAAATAAAACATAAAGTTTTTCATAAATTTACCTTCAAATAGCTATAGAGAAAATCCGAAGCGTCATTATAGGAAAAATATTGCGAGTTTTTGAATTTTAAATGCTTACGAAATTACGTAACGAAAACGATTTATCCTCAAACGGTTTGAAATATATGTTATTATTCAAAAAGTATAAGTCGTAGATACTTAAAAATTTCATCTGTTACTTAGATTAGAATTTTCTTTACTTCATTTAATTTTAAAAATATTGATAACATTTTTTTGGCTTAGTCAAAATATTTGAAAATTTAATTTAAAGTTCCTCATAAGTTATTCTTATAGTGATTAAAAAATTATAAGAATTCATTGGCACAATTGTTTTTTATTAGTATTTGAAGTTTAAATATTGAAAAAAATTCGTCAAAATCATGAATATTTACAAATTATTTTGTAGGTATAATTCATAAAAATTTTTGTATAAGTAGCTAAAAGTTGAAAATTTAATGCAAGATTTTCCATAAGTTTAGCTTACAATAATTTTAAAAGAATTAAAATTTTGGTTTATTCAGGCCATTAAAACATAAAACACCTTTTATACCAACCACTGGTTGGCCTATAGGGCCTAAGCTGACAAATCATCTCCGTTCAAATGGTTTTTCGTATAAAATGATACCTAGCATTGGATTCAAATTTAATACATCAATAAAATTATAGTGGCTTACTATACAGTAGAACTTTAATCATTTGACCTTTTTTTTTGGTTTTCGAAAATTTCAAGAAATGTAACTTTCAAATTGTCTCTATCTGTTTATTATTATTTTTTAATTGTTATTCACAAGTTTTTTCAACAAAAAAAAAATTAATTTTATTGGGACTGATAATATATATATATCTGTGTGTGGATAATTGTTTGCCATCAAGAGTGATGAAATATTTTTGGTTTTGGTAAACAGGTAATAGCAATAGTACGTAGTATGTAGCTATATATTGCTTAAATGAAATAATATTTTTGGTAATTAATAAGTTCAAATGAAAATTTCTATTCTTTTGTTTTGGAGTTACTATTTTCCCTTGTAGAATGCATAAAATATTTTTCATCGTGCTCTAAATTTACCCGAACGATGAATATTTAATTACTTTAGGTATACTTAGACTAATCTAATATATTATAGGTAAGACGCGTAAACGTCAGACGTATCTCGACATGTATTCCATTGTTTCATATATATTAGTTATTAATCACTTTTCGTAAGAAAAAATATAGAAGCATTGTTATTGCATATTATAGTTATACACTACCATCATTATTATTATATTCATAAGCAATATGTATATCGTGCCTGGCGTTATACCACCCGTCACGTCATCGTAATCGGCTGAAATATTTAGGTAAGTACGCGTTTTGAAACATGTCAGGTGCTTAAGTATATTATTTTTACATATCGCACTGTATATCTGACCTCGAAGTGCGTAAATACGTACGTGCATACATATTGGCAATTTTGAGTTTCACAACATTACATAGAAATCGTTACCTTTGATTTTGATATTTTAAATTTTACTTAAGATTTTAATTTAATAGTATTATACCATTTATACCTACCAACGTTTGTTTATTAAATAAAATTAAGATGTACTTACTTCAATAATTACGCAAATACAATATTTTCAAAAGCATCACAAAACATAATTGTTATTTGTTGTTCAATGTCTAAACGAGTAGCTGATTGCAGTAGTATAGCAGATTATAGTCTACAAAAAGTTTCACCAAAAAAATGCCTATCGAAATACGGTAACTGGTAAGTATTATACTTTAATTATATATACATACATACGTTATAATTTGTATTCATTGTAAAATAGTAGGCCAAAATAAGATTAAAATTATATACTGGACAACTGAATACAATGTAACGACTGTAACGATTAGAAATTTAGTTAGTAGAATCTACTAATTAATATTTTATTTATAATCTTAACACTTTGAAATATAAGATTATTAGTCAGTAATTATAAGTTTCAAATTTCAAATTAAAAACATTATTGCTAGGCGAGATTGATTAGTATTTCAAAACACCTGGAAATTTAACATTATTTTATATATATTTAAAAGCAATTTGATGAAAATATTTATTATCTTGAAATTATAATAATTCCTTATTAAAAAAAAAACCCATCATTACCGACAAGATTATCAAATTATAGTTCATGTAATTTTATATAATATACTAAAGATTATTATCGACTGATTATATTTTTTTCTACATAATTTTTAATTTGTCAATCTTGGTTGTGATTAGGCCGTTTTTATTACACAGTACGTCGCATATTATAAAATCTATAATAGTCCATAATTTTTCAGTGTCTTTAACCAGTCTTTTAAATATATATTTTGAGCACATTATTTAAGCACTTTTGCATATTGGTTACTGCGTATTGTCTATAATACGTCTATAAAAATGCAGTGATTTTTTTTGAGCATAAATGAATGCACATCATGTTAAGGTTCAATAAGTGTTTCGAACTATACTCATGAAGTATTTTATTGACCTTATAACATTGTTATTTGAATACCAACTCTTATAATTTCCTTGGATAATCAATATAATATCTTTATAGTATTTTCTACAAAATAATAAATATGCTGTGCTGACGGTGTAACTAACAGTGTATCTGCTAACACACCGAAATAAAAATCATTTCAAGATTTATGTACAGACTAGCAAGTAATATTTTATTGTAAAAAGGGAGATTGGTTTAATGGTAAGCACTCATTTCCTTTAGGTCCGAAAAGTACTAACGTTTATGAAAATATTTTTCTTGCATAATTTTAAGTCATTACAAAACATAATTTATTAATTATCTTTATCGTGATATTTTTATTTTTATCGTGATATTTTTATTTTTATCGTCACATTTCATTTTTTTGAAAGACAGAATAAATTTTTAATTTCATATTCCAAAGCAAAATAATTTTCTAAGAGTTATCTATACGATTTACATTTCGAACGTATAGTTATCAGTAGAGCAAGCATGTATTTTTGTATAAAATATGTTTCCATTGTCCACGAGATTCGAAGTACTAAAAAGATTTTTTTTTTTTACTTTTAAGTGGATATTTATTTTATTTTGCTCTTTATTCGCTTAAAAGCATATTTATTATTTTATATTTTATTAATTAAAAATATTTAAATAGAAACATTTACATTAATTAAAAATTATATAGATATTTCGGACGTTGTTGCAAGGTTTTTTCTTTTTAAAATTTATTTTCGATGGTAGTTTTCAATGCAGATGTGGAATAATTTGATAATAAAATTTGAAAGTTATCATAATGTTACATTTATCGTATGAATTATGAATAACTGATAATATATTTTCACATCATGTAAACCATCACAATGACATCGTATCTAGTTTTCAATTAAATACTGTACAATTTTATTATTTCTTTCTATTACGAAAATAACAGTTATCGCAGTAAATAAAACAGCAGTTGAAAGTTGATAACTTCGTGTCGATCATTGTTTTAAAAATGTGTTGACAGTTTCACATATTTTGCGAATTTATCTAATGTACAATTGTCATATCGTTTCTAAAATGATGATTAACATATGTGTATTATATTTTATTGAAAGAAACATCATACATATATTGGTAAATATTCTATAAATTTTAATCAGAATGTGGATTTTTAAGTTAAGTTATATTTTTATTCGATATAATGTGTACAACTAATATAATATGTCCGAGGTTCATTGTACCGAGAATCTATCTCTGCTGAAAAATATGTTTTGCATACAAGTGTATAAGTTTGATGTCGGAAAAATAATTTTTACATCATTTACTAATATTTTCCGACAATATTAAAATCTAATTTTCTAATATTCTTAAAATAATATTTAACATTATTATAATGGTATAATAGCTATATTGAGAAAATACAAATACACTTATTTCTGTAGTCAGAAGTAGATAAAAAAGTTTTTGACGAGCGAATATTTCGAAATATGAAATTAAATACGAATGTTGCTATATTTTATAATAAACGTAAATATTTAATAAATAGTAAAAAGTATGTTTTTTAACTTAAGAAAAAAATACATATACATATTTCCAAAAACACTGAAACTTTTTGTGTGAAATCGAGCGTTTAACTTTACGAGTACCGCCTCCGTTGTACGCGCACAATAAAATAGTTGTGCATATCGACATAATATAATATTATAATAACATATCCCTATAATATAATAGTAAGTTCCGATTAACGAGCGACTGTTATGGCGTCTATCACTTGCAGCAGACGCAATGCGCACGTTCGCGGAAGGTTAAAGTTGGTTTCGGTATACGACGACGACGGTATTATAATAATAATAATAATAACATGTTAGGTGTATAATATTATTATATTAGATAATAACAATATATATATAATACCGCACAACACTATTGTGTTACGGCGTTTAATTGGATTAAGATTGGAAACGACGTCGATCACGATCGTTACGTTAAACGCACGAGCGTCGTATTAATATATATTATATACATTATAATAAAACAATTGTTGAAATTTTGTACAACTTTGAAGACGCGACGTGAAATTGGTAAACTTTACTCGGCGGCGATGCCCCGCGGGGCAGGACTTCGTATATCATGTAACGTTCATGTGCCTGCAGTATAATATTATAACGTGTCTATATATATCGCAGGCTGGCGGCAAGTAATTTATACGAAGTATACGTAATTAAAGCGATATTTTATTATGTGTGCTTATACCTATATGGGTGGCTTATAGTTATGATATAGCGTTTAGACGAAGATGATTTACCAGAGGATTGTAACGGCACGTCTTGTACGTATATAAAGTGCACTTTAAAACCAACGCCAATTGAATGGCAATAATCGCGATAGACGAATCGATTTTGACACTGTTTTAAACGTGAAACGACGATTATAATAATATTATTGTGGTGATGCGATTCGTGCTGTGTCTAATTTAAATCCGTAATTTGATTTTTTTTTTTTTTAATACGCGTGTTAAAAAATCGAGGACAGACCACATATTCTCTGCAGTCATCAGCCATAATATAATATATAATTGTAAAAGAAATATGAAAATACTGTCAAAACATAAATACCATAGAAGCTGTTCTTATTACGAACGACCGTCACACTCCTACAATACAAGTAGAGGTACACGAGACATTCGAGCAGAAAGTAGCAATAATGTTTCGTCTGCGCTAAAGTCTGACGGTGTTTTCATAAACTTTGCTGCAGATAGTACTCATCACGTCCGTGGAAATAAATGACATAAATGTCTATATATTATTCAACATTAATATGTTATAGAAACTTATTAATTTTCCATAGAATTAAACTAATAGATTAATAGACGGCGCACGATGCCTAAAGGAATTTTACTAACAACTCATTACGAATAAACCGTATGACGTTTGTAAAACAATTATATATCCTATTCGACAGTTCTTAGACACGGATTTGGTTTTATATTATTATTTAATATTTTTAGAACTATAGTATATTACGGATTTTAAAAAGTGATTTTAAACGATGCTTGGTTAAATCACTATTAAATCAAATCAAACGCTCTAATGTAAGTTGGAGGCACTGACAAAAATATTATTGAATGAAGGCGTGTCAATAAAATTTTTAAATTTGAACTTTATAAATTTATTATTTTATAAAATATACTGATATTTTTTGTACTTAACGAATAGTCTAACTTGTTTCGTAAAATTACTATCATATTGTTTAATATAATATTGTCCCGACTTAATTAATATTTTTAACTGTACCTACTTAAATTAGAACATTTGATTTGACTAGATAACATTTAGAATCAATGCAAAAACCACTAGTTTTATTATTATTATTATTATTATTTCTATTGTTTTTTAATTAAAAATAATAGAACTTAATTGATTAAGGACATTTATTTGCATAGAAATTGATGAACTTTAAAAACTATTGATTATACGGGCCCTTGTAAAAACTTAATTTTTGTACAATTTTTTTGAAAATATACTTAAAAGTTATAGAAACGCGAACATTTTTCAGTTTTAAGACCAAACGCAGATTATTGTTGAAAAATGTACATAAAATCGAGTTGTTTAATATAGCGTTTGAAAAAAGCATTAAAATTACATTTTTTTTCTAATATATTGCCAGGTCAGTCTGGTTCATCACGAAAGGATGTGTATGCTTAATTCATAGTAGACGTTTGAATTACATCATAATAGTTATTAAATTACGTATGGATTTTGAGTAAAAAAAAAAAACTCTACCGATCTGAAAACATCATCACTGACTGCAGTTAAATGTTTACGAATTTTTCACCGGTGTATTGCGATTTGCGAAGCACAACCGAATGATGTAGGTCTACTGTTAATTGCATTATGTTTTAACATTCATTATCGAGTACTCGAATAAAACACAACGGTGAATAATTGGATTCAACGATTTAGCAAAGCACATCACTGTAGTAGTATTCGTATTGTTTATATTCAACGTGCGCAGTCATTTGTCGGGCAGTCTTTTAATTAATTAAAATTTTACTTAAAATATTAGTCAGTTACTAAAATACAATCATGACAATCCCGGGTGTTTCGTTTATTGGTGGTCGGTGCGTGGGGGTAAGCGTAGGACCCATTTACGCCTAATTTTTGTAAAACGCTTTCCTCGGCCAAATGCTAAAATATAATATCCTACATTGATCTTTTTACAGCACGAGTTAGAGTGTCTAAAAGTCCTTAGTGGAGAAAAAACATAATTCTTATTATATGGTTAGATTTTAAAAAATTTTAAAAACCTTCATTTTAAAAATTTTAAATAACATTTAGTACGAAAACATAATAATGCGAATTGTTATTTCTATAAATAAATTGTAAGCCACGTATAGAAAATACGTGGTATCGACGAAATATATATTTTTTTTTGAAGTTTTCATTTTCATTTTTCATTTTTTATTAATGTTGAAATGTGTTTTTTAGTCTATTAAACTTAAACATATTAAAAATAATGTTTTTTTTTCATTGATTATGATTGATGGTTGTAACCGATTTAGTTTTTGTATTTCGAACATGTATTATAACTTTTTATAAAACTGATATTTTAATAAAAATAAAAAATTTGTTTAGAAATTATAGAATTTTTCTTCGGTCATTTTGATAAAAGCGTGTGTAGGAGTTAACACCATACTTTTATAGGATCTTACGTTCCTTTTTTCTTTGATATACCAGAAGTAAAAAATAAAAGCTGCGAAATGTGTTTTTAATACAGTATGATAATAATTATGAGTATCAGTATTTCGTACTTTATTATTATTATTTTTTTTTTAACATTTTTGGTGTGATCTGACAATTTTTTGAAAAGCTTCCAAGAGAAAATTGATTACAATTATATTTTAAATAATAAATATCAATCACTGAAACTGATATAATCGCCACTGTAATAATGTGCATGAATATTTTATTTAACTAAAGGTACGTTGACTAGACTTAATTGGTATTGTTAGGTAGGTACTTTTAATAATTTGTTATCGGTATGTTGGGTAGACGAGTGATTTTTATTCAATATGATTTTATTTGAAATTCACAGTTATTATTATGTTTTTCAATTCATTGTCATTGTGCCGAAGTAAATCAGGTAAGTGGTAATCAAAGTATTTCAGACAAAAGCATTCTCCCGTATTAAAAAAATAAATAATTTCATTCCAAATATTAAAAAAAAAAAAAACAATGGATCAAATAATTAATGATAATCGTCATTACTGATATAATCATGTTTATTTGATTGTCGAGAATTGACTGAGAATCACAGATTTTAATTCGTATCCATAATTCATATATGTATATATATATTTTTTTTATTACAGACCCGCGGCAATATGAGTCCTACGTTGAATGTACAATTAACAATTACCAATTACAAGCTATAAAAATGAAAAATGTTTATAATATTATATTGAATACATTGCGTGTTTTTTGTAGGTTTATTATAGTTTAGATTGAAGATTAGCAGCGGTATATATTATTTTAGAGTTCTCAAATGTATTTATAAAATATTTATTTTGCATAAACATTTAATTTAATAGTTTATTTAAAATTAATAGTTATTTTATATACTTAATTCATCGTTATTCTACATAAAGTTAAATAAAGTTATCCAGTTTTGCATGGCTAAAGATCCCAAAGTATGGTTAAGTTGTGGGAGAGAAGGGTACAAGATCTTTATTAATATATTAAAAAAGCACTGAACATTTTTTTTTTTTTTTTTTAATTATATTTGTGATGAAAATAATTTGATTTAAAATACGAAAAATATTCTATAGATAATAATTTAATTTCAGTATTTTAATGGGACTCGCCTCCTTTTGGTTCTAGTGCCACCAAGTTACATGCTACTCCAATCAATTTATCTGAGTATTTCATACGAAAGCATTAACCTATAAGAAATAATTAATACATTTTAAATATTTATAAAAATAATTTGATTGATTAAATAATTAATTATATAGAAAATAATCATGTTTAAAAATTTTAATTTAATACTTGATTGTAAATGATACTATACTGATGTTAGTAGTTTGAAATAATTATTTTTAATTCTTTACATAATCATAAAATATAGGTAAGTATATTATATAATCTGGTTTTTTATGTAATCTAATGTTGGTACTTGACCAGTAAGCCAGTAAAATACATAATTACGAAATATGTAATAGGTATTTTTATAAATTATTAAAAAAAATAGATATTTCACGGCGTAAACAATAGGCAATTACTAGTACATGGACGGAACGCTAGGCGATATAACTAGAGTTTAAGAGGCGACGAAATTGTACAATAATAATGTATATTGTATAATGAAATAAAAGATTTAATTTTTTTCTAGTGTTTTAAAACGAAACTCGGTAAGTGAAAACTTAAATATTTGAAATAAAAACGAATATGGTAGATGATCTAGTGACCATCACATAGTGTTAAACTTGTTAATATTCAATACTCTGTAACCATTATTTTTATACCTACAGATAATTAATGAGGCGATAATAATACTATTTGTATATTAGTATCTTCTAAAACAAAAAAAAAATATTATTATACAACACGTTTATATTATATATATGAATATATTTTTAATTTCAGATGTCTTTAAATAACTCAAAAAGAAATAAAACACTTTAAAAATTATTTCACGTCTAAAAAATACAAATATAAATATTTTACTGCTCCAAAATAAAGGACAAGAGCCATAAAAAAATATAGTATTACACATCGTAAAAGCAATATATTAATTGTATATACATATATAATTAATCGCTATGCTCAAACTGTTCAGTCTAAAACCATCTGCTTGAAAATTTAAAAGTAAAAAAATGTGATTTTGATTTAAAAATAAACCGAAGTTTGTATCGGTACAAGACAATCCTTCTATCTCATAAATATGTAAAAATATAAAACTAATATGATCAAATATTCAAAATATTTAATTTAATTTTAACCTATTTGTAGATAGTTGAATTTTATTTAATTCTTGTATAAAGTGTGTATTTATTTATTTGTATGGTGTATTTGTAAGAATCTTTGATGCTAAATATTTTTAAGCTTGCCAAAATCGTTAAAAATTAATAAAAGATTTCACATAACTTGTTGCTTTTATAAACATTTCAAAATATTAACAATTTATGAATACATTTTTTTTTTAAACGAAATACTTGGAGCTCAAATTTTGACGAAAATATTGAAAATTTCAAAAGCTTAAAAATTATTTTGTAGCTAAAAATATACTTTTGAATTTAATTGTTGAGGCTTGAAAATATAATACGAGGTTTTTCATAAATAGTTTTTAATGAAATCTAAAAATCTAATATTGTATAATATGCACATTTTCGATACAGATATTTGAAGTTAAAATTCTGATAAAATAGTTCGACGAAAACAAATTTAGCTATAATTCAAAAATATAATTGGCAATTACTTGACACTTTTACTCATATTGTTATATTTTATTATACATAATGACATTTTATAAAAATATTTAGATTAATAATTTTAACAGCAATGGTAGCTATTTTCGTCACGAACCTACGCACACCGTTCTACACGCTAAGTTGATTTGACCAAAAAATTAATAAAAATAGTATATTATATAATATATTGTTATAGTAATAATTTATGTATATTGTAGAATTTTGTATAATTCATAGGGAAGTAAATTACTTATATAGCGATTTAAATATATAATGAAATATTTTACTTAATAATAATACATAGACCGACAACCGTCTCTGTTCAGAACCTTTTATCGTATTGAATGATTTATCATTGAATTCAAATCAAACACATCCATTACAGTAGGTATAGCTACAACCTACTCGGTGAAGATGCACACTCGACATATTATACTACACAGCCGAAGGAGTTCCCAGTTTTTCAATTTTGACGTTGATGATTAAAGACTAACGTCGCCGTTAATTTTTAACTCGAACCTTATATGTAAATTAGAGTGAATTCTTCACGATTATATAATACGTCTATGTATGTAATATAAAATAAATACAACACAGGTTTCCCATCACAATATTTACGCGTGTAAAATTGATCGACGTTTAAAATATGATCGATCGGGCGCTACGATTTTATCATCTCCTCGTCGCTACTACAACATATATAATTATACCTACTTGTGTATAAATAGTGGTAATTATATTTTCAAACGATATTATTATAAAATACGGTGCGTGATATTTTAATACGGCGAATTGGCATTTTTTTCGTTTGTTTGTTTGTTGAATTCGTTAATGCCGCGAGTAGTCAACAACGGTGGTAATATTATTATAATTTAATTATTGCTTTTAGAATAACTTTACCTACCTACCTGCCTACGTTTTTAGTGCCTCGGCGTGTTTAATCGCAAATACCAGTTTGTCGGTATTAATATTGTATTATATAAATATACAGGTACCTCACTGCACGAGACATCGTTTACACATTATTTAATATTATTATATTATTAAGCGTATATCCCGCGTATCGCTCCGGGTCCTCGACGGACGGCTGAAGGCTATATATAATATTATACGTCTGGTACACGCGGCGGCGTGCGTGTGCGTAAAAACTTTAAGGACGAGACTTAAATACACACACGTACTTACTTATAACGCGTTTTATAACGTACGGCAGGTATACTGTATAGTTGTAATAGAAAGTGTGCAATATATATATTAAAATATTATACGGGTTTAAGCGGAGGGCACATCGTGTGAACGATATCGCGTTTGCAGTATAATATTATAATATAGTTAATATTATTATTGTCATACGCAGCGGTCGACGTGGCGGCCCGTAATTAGTGCGGTCGGGGACGTGATGACCGTGGTCCCGGTGTAAGGAGGCTGGCGGGTCGTAGTTTGTTGAGGTGTGCGGGCGAGTGGGAAAGGACGAGAGGACGAGAGCTTTGCGACAGATACGTATTACGCGCGAGATGGACACAACACTGCTGGCATACGCGATTATAACGCGACAATGCATAAATGGTATAATATTTAAAAAAAATTACGAATATAAAAAATATAGCATCCTGCTGATGCAGTTTTGACGATTCGCGCTTTTGCGGTTTTAATAACATCATATAGTGTACAGTGACGGACACGGGAAAAAGTTTTGGGGGGGTGTATTTGAAAATCAGTTATTAAAAAGTAGAACTTTTTTTTTTTTTTTTGATAAACATACAAAATGTTTAATTATTTTAATTTGTTATTGTTAAATTTTCACAAGCACAATGTAATATTGTACCTGTCTACTAATGTATAATCTGACAATTAACATTAAAATAGAATAAGTAAACAAATATTTCAGGGGGCGTTTGAACACCCAAAATACCTCCCTCCCTCCGTGTAAGTGCCTGATGTACCAGCTGTACATATAGATAATGCGGGGGAAACACTGCAGTGGCGCTCGGGTGGCCCCAATAACCTATTGGTATAATATTATAATTTAATGTCTTCGGCTATACCCGCTGTTCGGTATACACAATAAAAACATAATAGTTGAGCGAGTTGATGACTTTTATGATTTTTTTTTTGCGAAAAAAATTTAAATAATATGTGATGATTTTTTCACACAATTGGCATGTTAGGATATTGATAATACAAGCTCGTACAATTTTTTAAAAAAACTAAAATTTCACAATAATATGAAACGCTATTATGGTTATAAACGTTTCGCTTTAAAATTTAGCAATAATAATCATGTCATTTGAACACGATTTCAATTTTTTCTTATATATTATGAAATAACTATTGGTCAAGACATAATTTTAAATTTTATTCATTTAAGTCTTTGGCCGTATAAGTCGTATAATGTACGTAATATACTAATATGTAATAATTTAAATAATAGTAATAAATTAATAATCTGTACTAATTGTAATGCGAAATTGTTTTTAAAAATAAAATAGTGCATTTCTATATGCATTTTATCAGTATTGAATATTATAATGGCAACTTAACGTTAGGCGAGTTGTGTACAATTTGACTTGGCTAATTATAAGACTTGAACCAGTTGAACCGAAAGCTGTGGAATGATAATTAATATTTTATATTTTTATGGTTCTGCGGTATTAATATTAAGATTCACTTCTTCAATTGTTATTTACTTACCTACTATGATGAATATATTATTATACCTATTACTAAATAAAGATCTTTCGTTAACTGCAAACATTGAGTTGAGTAATTTTTCCTCAGTAGTGGAGTATAACAATCAATTTACATACTCGAAAATATTGTAATTAATGTGCGCGTGTAAATAGAAATGTAAGTACGAATAAAAGGGTAAAAAACTTAAGGAAATTAAATAACTAGTTTTCATTGGTTTTTTTGAAAAAAAAAAATGTTAACTAAGGATTTTGTTTTACACCGTTCGCTGCAACATAATTATACTTAATTAGAATATATACGCGTGAAGTATTAAATACGCAAATAAATAGAAAAAGCTGAAAAGAAGTTTTAAAATATTAAAATATACAATTTTAATTTATGACGTGCCGGTTTTCTTTTCTTTTTAATTTATACTTATCGTTCATGAAAGCCGACATTTTTGCGTACCACCTTTAGCATGTTAACGCGTATGGTTTGAAGATTTCAGACAATTTTAATATATAAAATATACAATGGTAAGAGGTATCTTCCTAGTAAATCGGTATTAAGTGATGTTTGTATGTAAATATTTTATCACAACGCGTGTTGACCTGTTTTATACTTTGAGTTAAAACCATTTGGCGCCTCCGCATTATAAACGTTTGTCCGTTCCATAAATATATACCACTAAACTTGTAAACATGGAGTTTATATATAAATATATAAATGATTATATAGGAGCAAAAGTAAATTTTGTTTTCACGACTTTAACTGAATACTTTCAAACTTGTTATCAAACATTCTCTTCACAAAATTATATCAACAAAATATAATAAAAAATTAGGAATGTTTCGGTTCAAGCACGTTTTATTCGCTAAAAACTTTAATATTTTCCACTTGCCATTTTAGACCTTAATAGTGGAAAATTGAATTCCATTCAATAATTTTATGACTGGCCCAATTTTAACATCGCCTAGGGATAACTTGGGTCAGTGAAAAAAAAAAATGCAGTAAAAAGTTATTTATTACTATAAGTTAATTTAAAATACTATTAAAATTATTATTATATTTACTACTCATATTATATTTAATTTTGACGCATTTTTGTATTGAACTAATATAATATAAAGACTCAGGATCTTGTAAATGGGTACCTAAATAAAAATTATTATATTTGTTTTTCGTGATATTGTATATTACTAATTAAATGTTACAAGTACCCCAAGGTTAGGTTTTAGGTTAGAGATTAAAAATTAATATTATTTTACGAATAATATGTTTTTTTTTGGGTGTATGTCTTGGTGCAAACAAATTTCCTAAATGAAAACATAATTTAATATTTTTTTGTGAAGATAAGTTGTTTTAAAAACTACTTATAACAAGTTTTTTGACTTTAAAATAACATATAAATATGCATAAAAAGAATTATATATATCCAAATATGTACTAAAAAAAAATCAATGTCGATTGAATTATTGTAATTTTTATTTTGTATTTTATAACAATGTCATCAGATCTAATTCTTTAATATAAACCAAATAATGAGTCAATAAATAATACGAAACTGTTATCGTCAGCGAAGCTTACCTTGTGGAAAACAATTCAATATTTATATAATGCATTGTAGTATAGGTGTTTTAATTTTTGAAGCGCTAAAATATTGCATACGTTTTCTGTTATAAGCGAAAATAATCTTAAAATATGCAAAATACAATTTCGGATTTAGATTCCCTATTTTCCTAATGGATTTTTATATTTGACTTTGCAATTTATTTAACGACTCAAAAATACTGAAAATGGCCGACTCCTCTGAGCACAGTATAAAATCATACACAATGCCGTCAAAATTCACATTTAAGCGTTTATTATACTCGAAATACACAGCGTTGTATATTATGTCATCATTATTATTCAGATTTTATCTGTATCGCATTCTAAATTATATTATATTATATAGATAAAAAGGTTAGGTCTCAAATTGTTTTAAAAATTAACTTCGTATAATACAAATCAAAATAATTACATTTATAATAGTTTATAATAGTTCATGATTCATGCAAATTTATGGTATAAGTAGACTTTAAAAAAATAAACTTTGTTTTTACTATCGTGATTCAAAATTATTCTATAATAAAGCCATTTAGGATTAAAAGCTACATACTGCTTAAATGAACCCGTTTAGATTTTGACTAAAATATTATTTTAACTAGATGCCTTATTTTTCTAAATTATTGCTGAGAACGAGGATTCTGGTCGATTTTTGAAAAAAGTCATTGGTTTTTTTTTTTTTTAATATTATTAAATGATTGAATTTGGTTGGGTCTAAATAGTTCACATTTTTTTTTTTTTTATAGTTTTCAGGTAATATGTATAAACAATACAACATAAGCTATCACATCAATGCAAAAAATCATTTTAATAGTTTTTAAGCCAATATATTCGTCTAAATTATACTAATTATTACTGATAACTATTGCTATAAATTAAAATAAATAAAAAATAATTGCCTTTTAATAATGTAATTACCTACTTTTACTTTTGATATTGATATTAGTTAAATGTAAAACACCTATATATTATTTAAATTGTACTAATTTACCAAATAAATGTTAATAAGTATTCAAGTTTTAAAAATGTGACATTTTACTGAATTCATGAGAATGGAATTTGGATTTGTATTCATATAATTGTAATTTGGTGGACCGAGGAATGCAAGAATGGCCCCTTGACATTTTACAGTGAGGACTGAGGGCAACGATATCCTATTGCTCATCACTGTGTTTTATGCTCTAATTAATTTTAATGCATCATTCTTGAGCTTTTATTTAATTTTTCTGTATTTTATATTACAAGTTACAACTAATATGTCATTAAAATATTTTTATTGTAATGAGTATATTTAAATTTTAAAGTATACAAAACAATGGTTACATGAATTGATGCATAGATTTATTATAGGTAAAATATTAGAGTGGTGTTATCTCCTTTAACTCTACATTTTTAAATATGATATAAGAACGGATACCTATTTATTTTTTTTTTCATACCACTATAAAAAAAAAATTCTCTGTAAATTTCTCACATGGTTTGGTATTGATACACGAAGTACTGTTGTTGAAGTTTTTGTAAAAAGTTTGTCTATTAGAAAACAAATAAATAATTGACGTTTATATTCTTTAGATTATTTTTGGCCTGTATTTCGACGTTGGTGAATATTAAAATTGATATGCTGTTTTCGTACCAGACTCTGCAATAGTATTACGTAGTTCCATCTAACACGACACTCGTTTGACGACATGGATATATACGCTTTTATGCTGCTCAAATTTCATAATCACAATAATATATTTTACATTTTGATTTCAAAAATTGTATGCTCATCTCTTATAAGAATAATGCATAGCCATTAAGCAATGCGTATTCGAAGCGGGAGTGATAGCGTTGCAGGTAACCAGAACGAATCGAGGCTAGTCGATGTAAACTTTTAACATTTAAATGCTTATAAATCATAAAATATCCGTATTTCAGTTTTTATTTTAACAAAAGTTTTGGAAAAATATATCTATTCAGAATGAAAAATCAAAACTATAGATAGAATTATGGTAAAAGTTTATTCATTTAGATGTGTTTAACAATTTGACGTCGTAAGCAATTAAGTACCGTTATTTTTAAAACGTAAGCAGTTAAGATTCGATTTAAAGTACAGTATTTGTCGTTATTGCATTCTCGATTTGGAGCTACAATATTTGAGTATATTATAGAATGAGTCAATAAGGCGAAAGGACCAAGAATAAAAGGATATAAATACATTATAAACTAAACAAATTAAATTTGGCTATGTATTTAAACGAGATGATATTATAATATTATATATTTTTTGTTCTTTAATATGTAAAGAATATAAATATATTTGTTCAAAAATGTTTTTGTAAATAATCACTTCAAATGATATAAAATAAAATGTTCAAATATTTAATATTTTGTGATGTGGAGAAGTCGAGTAAAGAGTATTATAAATAGTAGAAATAAATGCAATAAAATCTGAAAAATGTATTAAAAATCATATAAATATACCTTTTATAATAATATATATTGTTCCATAACAAGTGTAGTGAATCCAATAGACGATGGTATTGAGTCGATTGACTGAGAGAGTTCAAAAAATGGTAACTATTGTACTAAATATTATATTAAGTTGTATAATAATTAATAGCTATTTTGATTTTTGAGTTAACATTTTATAGTGAGTATTTTAAAAGCCGCCGACAGAAATGTGTAATTTTTTCATATAATCGTAAAAATTGTATTGATAACAATTGAAAAAAGTAAGTAGTGTTTGTATTAAAAAAAAATATATAATATATATAATGTTACTAAAATAATATTTTGTTAATATTATTTTTAATTAAGTAGGATAAGGCGCAGTTAAAAAATATACTCCGTGGTAACGGCCAACCCCAAAAATATGCCACCCGGGGCAATTGCTCTTCGCACCTTTTCCACCTCGTCCAAAAACACGCATTTAACGGCGCTGCGTTGTATCTGTGCTGTTAGCTAGCAGGTTAAGTGTTTAAAATTTCTATGAAAAAGTCATTATTATTATTATTTTTTTTTTTAAAAAAAACACAGAAATGAAAGAAAAAAAAACGAGCGTCGGAATCGACCTACATAATATTTATTACCAATACAATATACCTATTATAACAGCTAGCGTGATTGAGTATACACATAATATAATGTACCTATATAATTATTATTGGTATGCGTATTACGAGTGTTTAACTACGTGTGCCTACTACATCATATTATATTATGGGGGACCTACATTATAAGTACGTGTGAGTACAATGTTATAATAGCTATAGTCGATCCGGTCTAGCGATTTCATTGAAGATCCACTGCTGCTGTGTCTGCGGTATCGCATTAAGACCGCGTTTCACACTCGACTATACGGACGTGCAGCATGATAATATAGGTAGGTACATGTATTTATAAAGAATGAAAATCTAAAATTGATTTACCTTGAAACGCTCGAACCAGCGATAATGAGGAAGAACGAACACACACGCGTATACAGACGACAGGTACTTGCTCGTATACATACAGGGTGATTCGCCGAGCGTTCTCATCCCCTTTTTCTTTTTCAATGACGCATTTGTTCACTTGATTCGAGCAATTCTTAAATATACTCAGAGTTCGTATTTTTAGATTCTTAACACGTGTCGTACTACTATTCGAGTTTCCGGCGGAGATAAAAATTTATGTTCTTCAAATGACAACCTTCCTTTTTAACAATAAGTTAATCAACAGATATAATTTTTTCGAAAACGTTGACGGATTAAAATCAAAACTCTAACGAATAGGAATTGAATTATTTCATAGGAGCTAGAGTAATTTGAACGTTTTAAAATAATTCATACTAATAACCTATCAATATTATTATAGTAAAAAAAAAATAATTCACGTAATGCGAATACTAGAACCGATATTTCATATATTACATAAGTATATTTTAGTAAAACCTACATTTTTAAGGATGTCGTTCTTAATATAAACATTTAATTAATAACTAAAAACCAATCGTTTGAACTGTGCATTAGCTAGGCATCCAAAATTTTTTAATAAAATTATCTACCAAATAATTTACAGTAAAAAATGAGGTTCTCATTAAAAAAAGAAACCAGAATTTGTATCTGTGTCTTGTGGTATATTTAAATATTCTAAAAATCAAAACACCAATCTGTTAAATGAAAAAGTGAATCACTCTGTACACAGACGACGACACGCAGGGTCAACTCATCCCGCGTACGAGTCAAGTGGTCCAACGGTGGTGGTGATGCGGTGGCACGACGGTATTTATTGTATCGTTATTATCGTTATTATCGTCGTACACAACAATAACAGGTGGCGTATAGGAAGTGTGTGTCTCACGCACTTATTATTATGTGTACAGTGTACACACACCTGCAGTTTTTTTCCCGGCAACGTAATTGGTGTACAAATAATAACCATAATACGGGGTGATCCTTTCAACTGGTTTTCTTGATTTCGTTTATAACGCTGCTGCGATGATCCTTACAAAAGCATAAATTTTTACTAGTTATCATTATTATTTATTTTTATTGTATCGAAAACCACAATAGGTATTTATAATTTCATAACTAGAAACGGAATTATCGATAAAATATGTAAACGAGTACAAAAAGAAATATCGTATAGTTTTATAGTTACTATGTTACAACAGGTGTAGGTATTTAAAGATAACACGAGTGAAGCGTTTATTAGACAATGACTTCAGAACACGAAATCCTCAATGTTATTATAAAGTGTTGTCTTGTTAGATAATAATGTCGTATTATAAATACTTACACCGTTCAAATCGTAAAAACATTTTTTTATTCCCATAAACTCATATTGACAGAGTATATTATTGTAGAAATTGTAGAAGGATCAAGGATCACCCGGTATGTAGACACGGTGTAAGTATTAGGGCGTTTGTGTATAAACAATAACGTGGTACTTGTGGTCTTTGGTTTACAGTGGGTAATGTACATTATACATTATTATTGTAAGTCACAAAATAGTGTGGTCTCAGTTGTCGGTGAAAATAGTTACTGAGGTACCTATGTTGTAATCTTATTATTAATCATGATTTTTTTTTATCTTACACGAGAATTTAAAGGTTAACTATATAATTTATTTTTTTGTAAACACGTCTGTAATAACAGTCGGTGATCCGTGCGTTGCGCACATATATCAATTTCAAAATTTACTAAGAAAATAAGTGTAGCCAGTCAAATGGATCAATCCGTATTATATGAGTATATATAGTTTACACTCGTCATGTTTTCTCGGACGACGTGTTTGTGTCGTGGGATTTTATTTTTTCTACAATTAAAACCAATAAAAAAAAAAAAACCAAACAACCAGTAAGGGTAACAACTGTGACCAATAGTCATTTTTTATAAATAAAAACTGACAAGAAAGTTAATCTATTTCTTAAAAATAAATTGAAATAAAATGTACTCGATTATACCTATTAAATTTTTTTTCTATTATTATATTATACAATATGGATTATATTCGATATAATAAACCATAATTTTTTTCAAAAAAGGCAAAGTAAGTACCTGTTTTTTAACGTTTGAAATACACCACTGCTGTCGGCAGGTTGCCATGGTTCTGGATAACTTATCGCACGGTCCATTTCGTTTTTAGTTTAGAGCAATAAACATTTTCGAGTTAATGATTTCATTTGAAGTGAATAGTCAATAAATTTATTTGTTTTGATTGTGTGTATAATGATGAACAAAATTTTTAATTATAATTATTTAATATGTAGGTATGTCATAGGTATAGAATAAAAACAAATCTAAACACTTATGCGATGTGTTACTTTTTTTATATAATCGTTTTATACATAGGTAGTTCATGAAAAAATTGTGGTCAAGCATCATTTGGTAAAATTCTAACATTAAACGTTCTTTAAAAAGTATTGTGACTATTATTCTTTGTATTTTTAATGTACCTATCTTTTTAATTGACAGACAAACAACTTATGAGAAACATTGTTAACTGTTATACGTTTCAAGGTTTTTGATTGAGTAAATATTTTTTAAAGAATTACTTTGCCAGCAATTTATAATTGAAATTTTATTATAAAAAAATTGAAAATTTATCACACATATATTATACTGATAAAAACATATAATGAAAATTTCAAGTATCCGCAGTTATTTGTTTTTGAATTATACATTAAAAAAAAAAAAACAAAATTGATTTTGTCTAAAACTGTTTTTTCCTCATTTTCTTGTATTTTTTGTTTGTGTTTCTTGATCATTTTGAAAAATTAGAAAGAATTGGTTCAATTTTAACCTTTCAATAGTCGGCACTAGATCCAATTTTTTATCAGAAATCATTCTCAAAGTTAAGGATCAAAGCATTTTTTTCAATTACTTTTCACATGTACTTACATACTACATATACACAAAAACACACACACACACACACATCATTATAAAATCAATACAATCATCTAAAATTTAAGACGTCATAAAAAAAAAAAATGTAAACGTTAAAAAAATAGAAAAAGTTATATAATCGTTTTCTTTAAACATTTGTAATATCTTCAAATAATGTAAAATATTTTTTTTCAAAAACGCCAATATTCTTAGTAAATACGAACATTTACCTCTACAAAAGAATCCTCTTGTATATTATATAATGTAGTAAAGATAGCGGGGCGTGTGAAAAGAATACATACGTAGAAAGTGCCGAGTGGTGTATTTTACGCATTGCGATTTTATTGCGCCACTTTACCCCTCAGAATTGTATATGTTAATGAATAATAAACCGTTTGTTCGATGTTTTATATTCATATGCACATAAATGTTCGGTAAAATATGGGTATGGAATCAGGATTTCAAATGGGAACAACGGTGCGCGATGGACGCTCGAGATAAAAGTACACCAAATAAAATCCACATACGCAATACGTAAGGTAAAATACTTTTTTTTCTTTTTTAAATATTTAATAATAATATGTTTATACCTACCATATAAATTAAAATTGTATAGTGGAAAAATAAAACGGTTTTCGATGTTTTTGTTAAAAATGAGTGGTATAAAAATTAGACACCCCGTTATAAAAAAAAAAAATACAGTTACATGATAGGTGTACACAATTTATTTTGTGCGCTGTAATTATTCGTATAATGCATATCAATAAGGGTGGAAAACTTTTAGATTTTGATTGGAATGATTGACACGTTTGTTGGCTTTGCATTGATGTGGATTTTTTTTTATATATATATTTGGAGATACATTTTATAAAAAATGGTTCGATATTGTGTTTGGTTTTTGATATGTAATTTGTATGTGTGTATGTACAAGACGGGGAATTGTAAATACGGGACTATTGACACAATAGTTAATTCATCAATTGGTGTAAGTATTAGCATCGGTAATAAAATTCGATTGTGTTAAAAAAAAAAAGGTTTCTTTTAAGTGTACAATATAAAAAAAACTAATTAATACATACATATATGAATAAATATTGACAATTATTATGGATGATTGTTTAAAGTTCAAATGTATACGACTTTCGTCAGGTTAGAATACAAATATTATTTTATGTTTTTATACCAATGATATACTTAATGGGCTCAAATATTCTTAATAAGTTCTTCTCGATAAACGTCTATACAAATTCTAGAAAATACTAATGAAATATTTTTCAATAGATTTGAAGTTTAAATGTTGACAAATCTATAGATATTCAAATGGAGAATAATGAATTTTCTCCTTGATTATCTGCAGAGATTTTATCTCCTTTCGCCATAACGTATGTTTATTATCGTCTGTACTTCATGCAATTTAGAAGAAAAGTTTTAAGATAGCCGGTATAGGTACGGTACATATACTTAGTTAATTACATTTGTTAGTTATTTATGTTATACTACTATACCCCGTACTGCACGGTGCACTGTTATACAACATAATATATATTAAGTCGAATTTTTCGATTCGTCGTATTGTATTATTCATGAACTTAACGTATAAATATAATATGTATAGATATACTGAACATTTATTTGCAATTTGTATTTAAATATTTCAGTGTAAATGTTTGCAAAAGCGTGTGCACGTTCGGACCTGAACAATAATACATTTAACAGTAGGTATGTACATTAGGTTGGGGTACATTATACACACTGAATATGTACCGCAGTACTCGAACAATAACTCTATTACTTGTACCTACAAATTACGTTTGTACATAATTTTATTATAAGCTATATATATATTATATATTATATTGTGCACGGTCTCGTGGATCGATTCATATTAACATATTATAATATGCCTATCTTTATTTATTATTTAATAATGGATTTTTCCAATACTTGGATCTTAAAAGCCTTTAACTATAATACCTACATACTTAAAGATCACATTTTTTAATACTCGAATTTCCATGAAAATATTTGGCTTTTGAAAATGTTAATTATTTAAACTGAAATTCGAACTAATCGGTTACTATATAGGTAGTCACCTATTACTAAACGTTATGTATAAAGTATATAAAATATGTCCGCATGATGATAGTTTTTATAGAATATAATACGTATTAAATAATATATTTTAGTTAGCCAAGAAAGTTATAAAATATTAATATAAATTTCTTTAATTTTCAACTCATTATATTCCCGTTTCTTTTAAACCGTCAGTTCATTATTTTTAAATAAACTCTTATAACTCAGGAACTTAATGTTTGAATTTAGATTAATGTAAATCATTAAAATCAATATTTTCGAAAAAAAATCATCTTACCTAACAACACGTAATTAACAGTAAAATATTATGACGGTTAACGTTTACAAAAAAGGGTTAGTATTGTAACAGGACTTTTCTTAAATTGCATAAGCAATCTAAGTATTTGTGTATATGAATACGGTCATTAAAATTATAAAAAACAGAATTTGAGTTAAAGAATTATTAAAGAGAAAAAAGGGGATTAGCATGCTCAACGAATAACTCTGTATAATTTTATATACGTTACGTACAATATATAATACGACGACCCGCGACCTGCGCGTTGTACGCATATTATCTTTATAAATAGATACCGACAGCAGTGTTTTAACCTTATACTGTTGAACCATGGCAAAGGTGGTGGTTGTAGTGCCCTTCGCTTTTATTTTCCGGTTCAGTTTATTATAGTTAAAATTAAACATTAATAATTATTATTTTATCAATAGCGAAAAGAGACGTAGGAAGGTACTGTTAAATTACAGAATAGTTTTCGAAGAATGTGTTCATCAAACGTACAGCTTAGGAAAATCTATTTAATCAGACAATAATATGTACAACTGTGCTCTTTAAATAGAAATTGTAATTACAGTACACTCTTTGATAATACGAGAAAATTGAAACTGAGGATACGCTTCCAAGAACCTCATCGTTACATACCTGCCACGAATAATTAATATGTTTAGTTCCATTCTTTTTTTTTTTTTTGCATTCATACAAATTACGATTTTTAGAACATTGAGTATTATTTAAGATCATATAATAAAACACTCAGATTTTTCATGACATTATACATATTTATTTATTTTATAATGAGAACATCCTGTTTTTTAGTTTTTTGAGTGGAGCGATGAATGTATTGATTTTATAATACATACAATACAATATATAATTTTTTTTTTTGTACATCATATAATAATATTTTGAGGGTGGTATGGCTTTTAGTTTTTTTTTAAATATTCGCAGGGTCAAAATTCATGAAAATCGAATACATGATCTTATATAAGTTGTTTTTTATTAAATTATTAAAATACATACATTTAATCATAAAATTAATTTTTTTTTATAATAACGGAATGTATAAACTATTTATAAAATCTTCATTTTTATATTAACAAGCAAAAAAAAAATTAATAAAGATGTTCTTATGTATATAGCTCATATTTGAACTAAAAAAAATCTTAAAAACAACACAAACACAATTCATTTTTATATAATATATTTGTATTAAAAATTTGTATGAACTTACGTATTTTAACTATAAATAACAATATTAATTATTTTGTTAAAATTGAATTATTTATTGAGTCTTATAACTTTTATTTATATTATGAAGTTTACTCAATATAATGATATTTTAAAAATATAAGGAATAATATTTTTAAGATATCTATTTATGCGATTAACTTATTCACACAGTATTATAACACTTAATATTCACAATAAGGTATTATCAACACCAAAGTTAATAACGATAATAAAATACATAACTATAAATTACAATAAGTAAATAAATGAAATTTTTTTTTTGGGGAAAAATTAAATCATACTATCGTTATATTAAAAGTAAAATAAATTACTTAAAAAAAACATTTTATGGCGACACATAGGTAAAAGACAATAAACCATTATAATAAGCATTAGTAATGATTTAAAAATTATAGTAATCAATATTAATCTATGGGCTTGTAATATATTTTTTTTAAATTTTCAGGTTTATATCTAAGTAAGTATATATATATATATATGTATTATATTTTACATGAAATCTCCATATTTTCAATTTTTCAAAAATATCATCTTTTCAACATTTAATGGAAAAAAGTTCACTTCAATTTAAAAATAGGTCATTGAGTATTTTAAAAATCCCAAAAATCAGTATTAGAATATATTCTTATTAAATATACAATTGTTTACAACAATGATAATATATACCATAGTTGAGCATGTCCGATAAATTATTATACACAATTGTTTTATTGTATTATTGCAATTTATAATTAGATATTATCAATATAAAATTTAAATTAATAATGTAAAATGTCAATCGATTAAATAGAATAAATTTGCTGTGTAAATTTGTGTTCCAAGACAATATTATAGTCTTTCAATATAGTTCTAACTAAAAAAAAAATAATAATTTTAAAACCACAATACATTAATCTTTTTAAAACACAAAAATTGACTTGGAAAATTAGCATATTTAGTTGAATGGATTGTCTTGTGTATTTTTTACAATTTTATTTAATGTAATGCACTATGGACATGTCGTACCGTCTAGTTTTACGAATCATTGAGCGCAAGACGACGAGACCAGGAAAAGCTATTATTTTATATCCTTGACTCAGCCATAACCTGTATAATATGAATATAGTATACTGACTATACAATGTGAATAACTATAATTTATACTTACTCGATTTTCAGTCGCATTGCAGACGTACGAGAGCTTAGACATCTCGCTGAAACCTAATTATTGGCTACATTTGGATTTGATCGATTTTTCTTAAACAGACACATCTAATTAATTTAGTTTAAATGTTTCATCACAATAAGTTGATGACTAACTCAAATGTTAAACAAATTTAAATAGCAGATTGAATATTGATCTATGTGTTAAAATTTTAAGCTAAAAGGGAAGGGTAAATAATTTTTATATTAAAATAATTGATTTTTTGGCTTAAGTTGAAGCTTGACTAGTAATAAAATAATACGCATCTCTACACCAATTTTTTTGAATTGTCATTTTTATCATTTTTGGTTTTTTTTTCAATATTATTCTCCTTTTTTACTAACGATAATTTCTACACTGTATTAAAAAGTTTCATATCCAGGAGCAGAATATTTTTATGAATTTATAATGATGACGTGTAATGGTTTTTCTTATTTATAAACGTGTAGACACGCGTATAAAAAGTTTAGAGTTGCGAAGCGACTGTGGTGTATGTCTCTACCCCGACCACCCCAAAGTCGTGCTTATATTATGCACTTTAAATGCTTATTAAGCGAGCAACAACCAATTATTATGATAAATTTAGTTTTTTTTATTATTATCGTTTCAACGTTTTCATAATAAATTTCACTGCTTCAGGATGCACGATAGATTAAAAATATGGGTCGTCATTTTTTTTGTTTATAAAAAAAACTAGCTGTATTACCTGACTTTGAGAAAATGAACAAATATAAAATATAGCGTTAGGCGTGTTTCGGTTAAAGTGTAATAACTTCACGAGAAAATCGGTTTTGGTACATCTTCGCTCGGGAAAATAAACAAAAAATGAAAAAAACGCAGATTTTTAACACGGTCCAGTCGTAGGTTGTTCCATAGAAACAGATTTTACAAAGTCGCTGTAAAAACCGACTCTGATGTACTCTATTTCATTGCTCATTTTCCAGGGACAAGAATCGGGTCTACAAGGACTACGTTTGAAACCTGATTCCAAGTTTTCTCTATAAATTAAAAACAAAAACCATTCGACGATTGGATAAGTTGTTTCAGAGCCAAGTTGTGACAATAATACCCATTTCCCCGGGCGCTGTAGCTACCAAACCTTCTAGATTTTTTTCACATATTATGCCCATAGGCTTTAACTATCTAACTGTTTATTAAACTTATTTTTCATTTTTTTCTCATACCAACTCTTGCACCTATTTTCAATCCCATGGAGGTCGAATTTAAAAAAATCCTTTTTCAGTACTTGCTTGAATTATATAAGAAATCTCCGTGCAAAATGACAGAAAATAGTTTGGGTTGTGCGTTGATATGTCAGTCGATCAGTTTATTAATTTACATAATATTATACACAGAAATAATAAAATAATTTGAATAAATTAGTAAATTTAGTAAATTAAATAATGTTTTAATCACTCCACTTTGTTTATGAGTGTATTTTTAACGTTTTAATATTCAAATATTATTGTGTAATAACGTAGGGTCCTTTTCCACTAGCGTTTTTAAAACGCGCGTGTAGCTTAAGCTCAAAACTCAAACGAAAAACGCGCGTAGAAGCAAGACCTCGCGTTCACGCGCGTAAGACGCGCGTTTAAAACTCACGCGCGTTGAAATGGGTACGCTTGTATTTCTTCCAATGCATTTCATAAACGCGCGTTAAACTCACACGCGTTCGCGCGTTTTAAAAACGCTCATGGAAAAGGACCCGTAATTTTCGATATATCTTGTAGGCACAAGACCTACCATATACCTAACCGAGTTTACGATAAAACATAAAAACTACAATAATGTTATAATTATTATACATGTTTCGGACTTATTTGGAGAAGGCGAGTAAGATGGTCTTATATTGGTTTGGAAAAGAATATATTGCGGTCAGAATAATAAAAACGTGACGTACGAATACATACGATAGAGCTTTTATTAACCTATACCCTATTATTCGTATAAAGCGTGAGATTTGTCAATCAGACCCAACTACATTTTATTTACTAATAATGTATTTATTTAAATTATTCTGGTTTTAGGGGTATTTAAGTTTGTATTAAAAACTATAAATAATTCGATTTTTTTTTTCAAATTTCATTTGAGAAGAATTTTGTGGTGGTTCAAATTTTTTTAACTAGAGTTACTTTATTTTGAATGTAAATTATTAATCAAAAATGTTTTTGAAAACGTTACGCATTTAAATCGAAACTTGAACGAGTAGTTTCCGATTTATTTAACCTTATGACGTGCTTAAGATAATATATTTCTAAGTAATGGTTTTACATAAAAATATGTAATACAAAGGTTTTAAATTAATGTTAATCGCAATAATTTTCGTATTCTCGTAGTCCAGGTGCTCCCTGTGGACCAGTATCTTTAGCTTTTAAAGTTTAATACCTTCGAAACCGCGCTTTAGACTCATAATATATACGTAAATTCGGGATTAGGCGCTGAACGCGTGAATGAATATTATAGTTTGTAATTACTACAAAATAATTATTATTTTACTATATATACTTAATCAAAAGATTTTTTAACTTAAATTCGTGTAAAAACAGTATAGGTATTACGTCATACTGTAAAGGGTAACGGCTTCTTTTTTTTCGTACTGGAAGAAATTGGCCTTGATCTGTTTTTTTTTTTTTTAGGAAAAAAATTAACAGTAGATGAAACGTCTCGGTCGTAGTAACTACCGTCTATACTATACGGTACATCCCGTACAAGTAAAATATATGCGCGGTGGGTCTAAAAACGACGCAGACAATATTATCTCTCTCTCTCTCTCTATATATATATATATATATATATACATATTACATACACGTACAATGATATACGTTCACCTATACGGACGTACACGCGATACACACATTACCTCTATGTATAGTAACACATACACAAATTGCTGTAGACTGTTCAACGCCGGTATATAATATGTATATTAAGAGATTTATTTACGGAATATATTTCACCAGGAGATCGTTTGACGAAAACATTTTGGACGGTCGCTGCGCATCGCCTTTGATGTCTCTGTCTGGCGTCTATTATCTACATATATTACGCGGTATTACCCATACACGTATACGTGTCTATACGTACGCCACAGATCTGTATGTATATTGTTTTACGCATATACATAATACAGTGTGTATTATGTATATTACATAATGAATATTGCGATAGAACCGTTTCCTTATTCGCGATAAGTAGACACGTGCAGGGTTCGGGAGGCGGAGAGGTACCTGCAATGGACACGTGTCCATATTACATAATATAAGTAGTGTACGAGATAATTGAATTTATTCTAATTTAGACGATATAATAGATTGGTTTCCATAGAAAACATTGTTATCCTTATTTTTTGACGTTATTTCAGTTTTTTATCGATATTTTAGTTTTGGAGAGAGTCGTGAACGTTTTTAAATAATGTGACACATTTCGCTTACGTATCACTCGTATTTCTCCTTAAAATATAAATATAGTACAATGATTAACATACAAAACCAAACTTTCGCGTTTTCGCCTTTAAGTTAGATCGATTCGTTCTTAATTATAATATTTATGCTGACAACACAAAATAATTGGTACTTGTTACTTTGTTATTAGAATTATTTTACTATTTGCTTAGAAAGTAAAATAGTATTTTAGAACATAACCTATTACACGTGTATAAAAAACAAATTATTTTAAAAATTAATTTATTCGAGATTATTTAAGAATGGTTTTATTGTTATTCAATACATTTTCTGAAAAAAATTGTTTATCAAAAAATCTACCATTATGCTTCTCGTGATTATAATATATTATAGACCAGGGGTAGCCAAACATTTTTTGATTACGATCTACTAAAATATACTTCACCTTTAAGGATTGACTTCCATAATTTTTTATTATTATTATTGAATAATTATAGTTATTAAGATACATATAGAGCGCGTGGCCCTAAAAATAAATTCTATCATGATCGACTTTGAAATTGTCCAAGATCGACCCGTCGATCGTGATCGACTGTTTGGCCGCACCTGTTATAGACTGTATACGAAATTTTTGGTTTTTATTTTTGTTTAGGTCAAAAAGCATGGCTATGCTTGGGACTACTTTCAGTTAGTCTGGCCAGGAAACGAATAATAATATATTAGTGGTATATTAAACTTTTTGAAAAAAGGGAATACAAATTGATTTACTTGCTTGTGATACCTAGTTAATTATAATTTATAATAATAGTTTAAAGTACCTAGGTACTGAAATATTTTAATACAATTTTTTGTATTAGATTATTATATATTTATCAAAAATTCAAAAAAATAATATTCTTTTCCTTTATATATTTATATCTTTGTAATGATAGTGATGTAAGAACAGTTTTATATCATTAGACAATTTATTTTGAAAGTTTAATTATAATTATATATAATATATTATACGTACAAATTAATAACTAATAAGTATATCCATATAAATCTTATTAATAAATTATGTTATTGGTATAAGTTTTTTATATTTTCTTTTACTTTAATTTTTAGCTATCTTATTAAAACACTTATTTACCTTAACATTTTAAATACATAATTAAAATTAAACTAATCGTAATTATTATTATTATTATTATTATTTTTTATTCAATTAAACGTGTTACAGTTTACAAACCCATCTTCATCGATTTCTCCAACTATGTATATTGTATAGTTGCATTAATTATAATGTGTAGGTGGAATTTGTATTTATTTTATAATCTACCTATAGAGTACGGGTTCTAAAGTTTAATAAATATACATCAACAATTTAATTATTTGTTAGAAAATTAAAAAAAATTTTTCTTCATTGATTATAAACATTTTAGTAAATAAAATAATAATAACAATTTTTATGAAATGTAAATCAATATTTTCTTAACTTAGTACGTTATGTACCCAGGGCCTATGGTTGCAGTCATAAATATGAGGGAGATTATATCGCTATATTCTTATCGATGTTATTTGACCCAAAATATCTTTTTTTCGTATTACTTTAAATTTATTAGTCAATAATTATAGAATAATTTTTATTGAAAGTTAAAAATATAAAATAATTAAATAATACCAATTATAATATAAATTTATAATTATCAATTGAAAAAACAAAATTTTCGTCCTTTTGCTTCACAATTTTTCTTATTAATTCTTCAAATGAAACAATGCTTGTCAAATTACATTCTATAGAAAGTATTGATAGCATTTTCAGATTTGATTCATCCATCATGTAATGATATTTATTTTCAACCATTGTTACGGACCCTGTAATAATATATATACATTTTATAAATATAACACACACGTCGTACTGTATGACGACACATTTTATTGAATTAATTATTAACACAAACATGCGAGACTAGGACGAAAAGCGCGAATATTGTATTATATTTAACTTAACCATTAAAGTAAAAATCACACGTCTCTTCTTGTAAAAAGTCAAAATTCGATAAGGATACAAGTCGACAAACATATGTAAACATGTTGCGAGAACCCTCGTGTAATAGTCTCCATAACCACGAAACCCACACGTTGTGACAATGTATATAAAAAGGAGACCGAGTTAAGAGCTCAGCAAGTGGTTACGGATATCCATGTCATAACACCACTCAATATCTTATCATAAGGTACATATTATATTTTTGTATCAAATGTTAACGTTAAATAAATATTTTACTACACTTATACACCATGTATTCATTCTTACGTTGATGTATGAATCGACGGACATAAAATCATTGTCAGTGCAGAAAAGGATCATTCACACAGTGTTGGTAATTGGTTCACTTAAAAAAATTTGAAAAGGTACAAAGATATAAGTCATATAACGCTCAAGAGGTTATCTCCAACAATAATTTTTTAAATACTAACCGTGTTTTTTTTTTTTAATTTTGTATTTTCACCGACGACATGAAAAATAGCTACGAATTGATTCAATTCGCCGTATAGACTTTGTTCTAAATCACTAGAGTGATTTATTGTATTATCTTAAGTTGAGTTACGGTTTTGTAATTCTGATGGCAATTTGTCAACGATAACCGAGATAAAAATTAGACGACACATCGTGGCCTTTATCAACTCGCGGTCCGTGGCTACAGCTTCTCCATGCTCTTAATACATCTTTGCACATAACGATAAAATCTATCTATAATCTTTATGTATAGGTATCTATATTTTCAATATATTATTACTAAAACATATTTTTATAATATAGTGTAAATTACACTGGAGTAGCGGTTAATATCATTATTGTTTTATTTTATCACATATTTGATTGTTATCTATTGACCTAACTCAGAAAAAATATCAAAAATATGAATTTTCACTTAATAAAAATTATAAATTATATGGTTTGATGAAAATCAATAAGTAAAAATAATAATCAAATTGGGATATTATGTTACATTTACATTCACACTCTACATACCGTTAAGAGAAGGCCATTACTATCAATATAAATTGGTTTTCTGAGGACGTTCCTAGTAATGGATTGTTGAAGAAAAATAATACGCGATCGCAATAGTTTCATCAGCTCATTCATTAGAATATATATTTTATATCTATACATATAGTGTATTGGATAATAACGAATTTTGTGAAAATCTATTTCAGTCTCATAAGTTCCGTTAATCTCATATAATCAATTTCGGAAATCCCATTCATCCCGCACCGTCTATTTAATATAATTAATATCGGACAAGAAAGTATAATTTATGTTATTGAATTCCAAGTCTATGCCTATCGATCAAGTTACAATATATTCATATAGTCATTGAGTCTAATGAAAAAATTTAATTTTTAACTAATTGGGTATTTAAAAACATACTTAGAATCTAGTGGTATTGAAATATTATGGTATGAATAAGGTATGCACAAATCTATTGTTTGACTACTTTGTTTATGCTTTTAGAAATTCGAAAACGAATATCATTTTTTCAACGAAATGCTACGATATGGAGTTTTATGGTTGTTTACAATTATTTCTATTAGTGTTGTTTATGATCGATGTAATGGCAATTTGATTTTATTTCACAAATTTTTAGTAGATAATAATTTTATTTTTGTTAGATAAGATAACTCGGTATTAGTCAATTTTTCTGGTATCTAGATAGGAATAATAAGAGTGTGCAATTATTATTATTTGCGTTTTAATATATAATTTTCATCGTACGGCGTTATAGATAGACAAATCAGGTACACGTCAGTCGCGGGTTCGTTTTCTGGAGTATCGTATAACTGATAATATATTAATATGTCATAAATTAATATATTATTTAATATTATATAATATTATTAAATAAAAGCACAATACATTATAATTTAAATTCATAAATGTAAGATGCTATTTAACAAACACACAGCTATATATATTTTAATGTTAAAATTGTTATTTAATTTAAAATATATGAATTATCTTGTAATTATTTATAAAACAATTTTGTTAAAATGTGTGCTGAAATAATCATTACGAAGTACTATTAATTGTACTAATTTTCATCATAAAACTACGTTTATATTTTATAATTTAGTTTCGAACTTTCTTTAATCTATTTTCCTAAATGGTTGAACATAGATTAACAGTAATTGCAATTCACTTGTCACTTAAGACTTACGAATGTCGTTTTTGTGACAATAGAAAAATCCCTAAAAAGTTATATACCTCGATAAGAACTTTGATAACCTACACAATATATATCTAAAAACAGCACTCTCTATGCAAAAAATCAATATCATAAAATGTAACCAAGGATTCGTTGACGAAGGGAGTCCAATAATATTAATTGTTTTTATTTAGTATCTTTATACAAAAATAGTATCAATTTAAACAAGCTTAATGTAGCTACATAACTAATAAATATTTGTAATAATTGAACTTATTTAATAGAAAGTATTTGACTAATATATCAATAATATTAAAAAGTATTATCATAGTTGTTAAAACTTAAAATAATGACGATTATAACTTTATAAAAGTAATCTTAAGATCATATTTTAAATTTGTTTCTTTTAATAATACTAAGCCTTGTTGTATAATATTTTTAATTTAATTTTATCTTTGTTCTTAATAATTCCGTATATTTTTTTATTTTTTGTAAACCATGCACTTGTTATTCTTACGTTGAATGTACAAAAGGGTCCAGCCCGTATATATTTGCTAAAATAAATAAACAAATAAGTTATAATTTATAACATTGATATCTAAATAAAATATATATTGGAACTTAGACAGGTGTATATTCAAATTTTAACCATATTAATTTGTCGAGAGGAAATATTTTATATAACGATCTACTCGTATATTTTTTATCCTGCTACGTCGTGAAACAAACAATTTTGAAATAATAAATTTCAATCTATTATTTTATGTTTGAACTGCGCGATAAATGTATTGGTTTTATGATGACGCGAGTTAAAATTTTTGTATTTTAGAAATCAATAATTGTAGAGACTTTTTAGCAAATATTTATAATAGCATTTTCTTGAAACGATTTAAGTACCAAAATACTTTGGCTCTTTTTGTGTATTTTAAAGAATATTTAATTTTACGATTTATTTCCTTTTTTTTCGATTTATATAATATGATAACGTTTTTTATTTTTTAGCCAAATAAATAATTATAAAATACTTTTAATATAGATTGTCAAACCAACTCTGTTCCAAATTGTTTTTTCTCAACGATAATAAAAAATACAAACGAGTACACTTCTTAAACACATAGACTTATCAGTGAAATCAAATTTAACACAAAATAATAATATCTTTTTTAATGACGAGGTAAAATTGACATCTTCTTTATAGAATAACTATTTAGCCAGTATTTTGATATAAGAGTAAATTAAATTTTTAAATATACTGTACAGAATATTATTATATAGGGTCCACGTGTGCTGGATTATTTTATATTTTAATTTTAATGACAATTGTGAGCGTTTTAATTTTTTTCTATATTATTTCATACAATACGTATTATTTTATATTACTATATTATTTTATTAGACTAAATTTGAATAGTATAAAAACGTTTTTGACTTTGAAATTTCAAATGAGAGGGGGTTAGGTATTACTTGTATCATGCACAAGCAAATAATTTCTTAATAATATTTGTTATTAATTTATCAGATAAGTAGTTTAGGAGTCTACTCACGACATGACTACAGTAACTCCCACTATCATCATCACCTCCATAGCACCGTGACAACTATAGGCGCCAGTCTTGAAAAATAAAAAATGTAATTAATATAAATATTATTTGGTTTTATTTTTAAATATTATAAGAATTTCACACAATCGTATTACGATTTATTGTACGAAACCGAAACTAACTCGTAGTATTTACGCACCGCGCCTATCTAATTATAAAATTCAGTTATACGAAACACGAATAATACATGCATATTATGATAAAGTCATTACGCGATGGGCTGGGGCATAACATTATGACTACTATTAATTAAAAACTACAATTATAAATGGTTTTGTTTGGCAGTACGAAATTACACTGTACACAATTACACATCATCTATATAACATATTATTGTGATTAACATTTCCAAAATAACACATAGGTCGACACAATGCTTTTATATAGCTGAAAAAAAAATAGTATTGTTATGATGTATGACATCCTGTGTATGCGTACAGTTTTTTATTCGTCTATAATTTCATTTGCCACACAATAATATAAACGAACGCAGTGATTATCATCGTTCAACAGTGATCGCGATTGTGGCACGTGGGTGTTTACACTGAATACATCACGATGAGCAGTTACGCATAATTATTGAGGTCCGTCATTTTCGAAGATATTATATTTGTTTGCTTCAATTTTTACCACGTTTATAAAATATGTTTATAAGTAAGTATATATTATAATTGGTCTTTTGACCAAGTACCTACGGTGCATTTTCGTAAAATGTATCTTAAAACTTCAACACTTCACCGACGTTTGAATAATAAGTGAGTACACGAGATGGCTAGGTGTTTTTTTAGCAATATTATAATTTATGATAACATGAACAAATACCGAGAAAGTTACTTTGTTTTATACCAAGTTATGTCGAGAAGGTACGTACGTACATCGTCACTGTAATATTTTAATGGATGTGTTAATTTTGAATGCAATGATAAACCATTACATACTTATTATAATGATCGAAAAGATGATCAATTAACCAATATTTCTAAAAAATAATTTGCAAAAAAAGTTTTGTGCGACCGATATGTGGTGTATCGCTGTTTTTTTGTTTTAAATGTTTGTAAAGAAAACTTATGATGAACGTTTTTTTTGAGTTTTTAAACCTATGGATAAAAATTAAAAAAAATAATACACATTTTTAACTGAAAATAGTTTATAAATTATTGCTATTGTTACACATTTTTCAACATTTCAAAAAAATTTATTCCATAGAAATTTATATTGAAATGTTAATAATAATAAAAAAAATCGAATAATATGTATTTCTGATATTTATTTTTTGTAACTATTACAAAGAATGCTGCATAATATTTTAAATATTTTAAAAATAAACAATTTAGTACCTATATCTATATATTCATCTACCTATCTATTAAATGTCTATAAATAACAATTAGCACGCTGATGTCATTCTAAAAAAGAGGGTAAGTGGGTCCGCTCTCCTGTACATTAGGTGCCGTGTGGATCACTATTATATATTATAGAAGTGTTAAATTTGAATCTAATGATAAGAATCATTGTATATGAAAAATGATTCTAAACGAAGATACCTGTCAACCTAGGAAAACTTATGAAAAATCTTGTATTAAATGTTTAACTCTTAGCTACTTTTACAACATTTTTTATGAATTATACCTAAAAAATAATTTGCAAATATTTATGGTTTTGATGAATTTTTGTCAATATTTAAATTTCAAATGCTAATAAAAAAAAATTGTGCCATGGGGAACTTTGTATTAACATTTTAAGTATTTTAACTAAGCCAAAAAAAAAAATTATCGATATTTATAAAAAAAAAAAATAAACAAAAACGAATATTGCAATGCCTTTCAATATCATTAAAATAAGCGAAATATTTCGAAAATGAAATCATGTAAAGAAAATGCCAATCCAAACAACTGGTAAAATTTTCAAGTATCTACGACTTATACTTTTTGAATTATATCAAATATTTGATTTCGTTTAAAGATAAAACGTTATCGTTACGCGATTTTGTAAACATTTAAAATTCAAACGCACATACAATTTTTCCTATTATAATGTTTGAGTTTTTACTATAGCTATTCGAATAAAAATTTATGAAAAAGTTATTGCTGAATTTTTTAACCTTAGATATAAACACAAAAAATGTTATTATTTTTCAATCGCAAAATTGCACAACTACTGCAAATTTTCGTGATTTTGACATAATGCGTAAAAAATTAAACTATTAACGCTTAAAAAAAATTGTGACGTACTATTTTTGATTTTTTTTAACTATAATAATAACAACTCATGAGAAACCCTGTATTAACATTTCGAGTTTCTTTGGTCATCCATCATTTTTTCATCGACATTTCAAAAAAAAAAAAATTCTTAGAAAAATCGAAAATTGTAGTGATTTATAAATAGCTAAAAAACCAAACAAAACAAAAAAACCACACATCATTGTAAAATCAATACATTCATCACTCCTCTCTGAATCTTAAATAAACATTTAACGAATGATACTTAACAATAAAGATATAATTTTTATTCAAAAATATTGTTTTGTTGTATAAGAAAAATATTTCCAAAACCGTTAATAGTTTTTGAAATAATGAGTAATGAGTGAGTTTTTCGCGTGAAATTAACTGAATAATATAAGTTATATAATAGTATTATACTTTCTAAAAGCTCGGTGAAATTTTTTGGATGATGAAAATTGTATTATTTACAATAACTAACTTGTAGATTCGAAATCACTACTGTAGTAGCCGCAGTATTACATTCAATTAATGTTTTAAAGAACATATAAATATTATAATATGCATAGAATAAGGGACTAAATTGTACACATATTGTAAAATATTTTAAGTTTTCACTTTCTATTTTGTAAAAAAATATATAAGTGGTAGTATAATAAATTATATGAATGGTAGTCGGTTAGTGAGTGAGAGAGAATAAACAGAAAATCACCGTTTATCAGGAAATGAAAAACTTCTCATTTCTATAATTTTTACTGCCAAGTAACAAGTTCTATATAGTGAGTACAAATTAAATTATTTTTATAGAAAAGTTGCGTTTTACCGTTTCCATTAAGAAACTATGTACTTCGAACAATAATGCGGCCCGATTAGATACATACACAATAAGAGGCTTAAAAAAGCGAGAAATATTACTTGTAATATTGTAATACAATTACCTAAAAGAAGAATTTTTGAAAAATCACTACGCTTTGATTTTTTCAATAAATATGATTATTAAATTTTAAGACTACTTATCAATCATCTTTTTTTTCTTTTTTTAGTTTCAATATCGTACTTAAAAAAGTTAAGCTCAATGATATTTCATTCGGTTGACAAATCGAAAAATAATAATTTAATAGCATTATATAATACAAAAAATTTTAAATTATAAAATAAAATATACGTTTTTTGTCGACGGATATTTTTTTCGCACGAATCGTTGCAAAATGTTTATCTCTCATCCTCCCCTCCCCCCGTGGTGTCATCATATACCCATTTTTTATTCAAGGAATCGAGCATTATATATACACGTGTATTTCAATGTTTGTTTACCGTACAGGTACTGGAAGCATTTTAATAATTTCACGATTCTGTATTCTTTTCCACGACGAGCTTACAGCCGGGTTATAAACCTATAGTTACCGCGTATGCCTACGCATATACACACGCCGCCGCCGTATAGCGGAATTGAATTTTGATCGTCACGTCAAAATGTTTTTTTATTTTTTTTTTTCCCCGCTCACTCGTTTATAACACACTTTATGTAAAGGTACGCGCGTGCGAGTGGCATCCACATTCTACACCCACGTACGATCACGACCGCGGTATATACTAATAATATAATAACATAACTATAATATATTATTATTATTATGTAGTCCACCGCCGACAGACTTGTGTGCAGCACGATTTCCGCCGTCATTACGCTTTGATTGTTGTATATTATTTTATCGTATATCGCACAGCAAAGTCACTTCGTACATATATATATATATATATGTATTATACTAATATACACATATATTTACGAGTGTGTACACACATAATTCACGAGATGAATTATATTATAGTGATGACATCTCAGTATTATATGTCATTAATTCCGTGCTCCCGATCAGAGAATTTTCTCTTAACGTATAAAAATCAAATTTTCAACGAGTACCCGACACGTTTATCGACGTAAAAATACCAAGTTCAAAATTTATCGACGATTAAAACGTGAAGGTTACACTGAATACCTATATTTGGATGCTGACTAGCGTATACATTTTTTTTTTTTTTTTAATGAGCATTTACAATTTGTATCAAATACAAATAATAATAGAATAATAGTATAATAGAATAATCAAAATTTGATAATAAAACGTACAAGGCGTGATGGCCTGATAGAATGAGGCATCCGATGACACTACTTCAAAAGCGTTCGCACATTTAACTGATGATAAATAAGTTTATCAACAGTGTTTTTTTTCGGTCTATTATAGTCGCTATAGTTATTGTACTCTGATGTGTTATGAAAATATCAAGTACAGTTATTAACCAGTGTCAAATATGTTTATTTTTTAGTCTTGATAATGTTATGATTATATTGATGTATTCTCACTATTACATAAATAAGTATTTTTTTTTTATCTCATTGAAAAACGTATAACCGTTTATTTCATTTTAAGCTATCACTTAAAAACAGAGCTATTCAGTTTATTTGATCGACGTCAGAATTAAAAGGGAATAGAAGTATTAATAGCTCAAGCACTTAATGGTCTTAGTAATAATTTGGTCTTGTAAAACCATATTCAATATGTATTTGTTTTAATAAGATTATTGACTTGGTCTTTGTATACGCTACTAGAAAAATGTATTGGGACCAAATTTGATAAATCTAAGCTATCAGCAGTGGTGTTCATGTTTAAAAATTATATTTACATTCTACTGGTGCTTCAGGTACACTGCCATTTAATAATTTACGTTTTCTGAAAAATCTTAATAAGTAAAACAATAATATAAATTATCATTAAAAGTATTTTCTTAAATGTATGATATCCTTTTATGTTGGTGATAAAATACTTAAGCATTTTTCGAATCTCGAGTTTCAGATGGTATAAAAATAAAAACGGTATTAATATGACTTTTTTTTATATTCAACTTATTGTTCAACACGATGAATTAAGTGATTTTGTCAAACAATACATTATAACTTTTTATAGTTGTTATTGAAATTTGATTTTTAACCATCCATCTAAATACTTAGAAATATATATTTTATTATCAAATATATTGATGGAAATTAAAACATAAAATAATTAAAGTTTCGAATGATATGATTTAACAAGATATCGTTGATAACAATATGCAATGGAATTTTCTTATCAACCAAGAAAAACAAAAAAAAAAAACATATTGTTCAAATCATTTCGATAAATACAAATCGAATATAATATATAGATATGAATTATTATATTTTATTTACTCGTATATTTAAAATGTAGATGAGTGGAGTAGTTTACCAATATTTCGCAGAATACAACCTCAAGTGTCACTGAACTGAATTTATCTAGTCTTTAAATAAATATAAATAACTCGTTTAATCTATCGATATATTATCATATTTTAATTTATCAAAATTATTTAAAGAACATATTCAAGTACTCTGAAAAAAACTTCGAAGTGTGAAAATAAAAATGTATGTTTTCATTAAAAAAGGTTAAAAAAAAAAACTTGAAAAATGATAACAAAATAAACAATAATTATAAAAGTATAATTTTTGTTTTGAAATTAAACCAATTTATGTAAAAATATATTTTTGTGAATGTTAAAGTTTTTCATAATAATCTTTAAAAACACTTAAATAGATTACAGTGCTTATAGTTTTGACTGTAGAATATACCATAATAGTTTCTATTCCATCAATCATAATTTTGTATATATAATTAATATTTAGGTTACTGATGTACAAGTATATAGTATATGTATAATATTGTAATTTATAATCAATCAATTAAATACTTGAAATTAAAATAAAGTCAAATTTTGTATTTAATTGTTTCTTTAGATACTTGTTATAACAATTTGGTGAACTCGTACAAGCAGTTATTATTATTAATACCTTACAAAATGTTAATGGTCTGTTAAATACAGTGTTATAATTTATTATTTTGTTCACAGTTCACAAACGAGTTTAAATGTGTAAATTGGTTACGTTCATGCGATCGCCAATCGTACTGTTTCAACTTCACAATAAGCAATAAAAAAAAAGCCTTGTAAAATAATAAATAGATTAATATATATATATTTTCTTAACTTAAACCAGTTTCTTTAAATATACATTCATATTTACTGCATATTTCTCGAGCACATAGTAATTATTTAGCAAATTATTTGTTAATTTTTTCGGGCATAAATGTATATCTTTAAAAATTTATACACATAAACTGTTTGTTCTTTTACATTCCAAGCAAAGTCATGAACATATTTACATATGTATGGGTATGTGTATGTGGCTCTTTATATTAATTATAATAATGGTATTATAATATTATGTGTGTTTTTTTTATTTATGTATGTGCACACTTTTTCAGGTATGCCTAAGGAGCTACACGTTCATTGTCCTAAGTTTCGGTATTGAATTGAACCGTTAGATTTTACTTTGGAAAAGAAAAAAAAAACAGTACGATAATAACTTTATTGTTAAATTTAGATAAGAACTCATGCATATTTGTGCGTACAATTTTTGTCTAGTTATCCTGCAATAAAGTAAATTTTCATCCGAGTCGTTTTTTTATTAAAAAAAAAAAAGTAAAAATAAATTACTCGTTTCTGTTACTATCGAGTTAAAGTTTATACTAGTGCTTCTCGAAGAAAAAAAACTAATTAAGATAGAATCATTTCGTTTGTAAAAGAATGTACCTATGCATATCAATATTACGTTATACAGTGATAAACGCTATCGCATGACAAATTCCTATAGGTAGGTACATTTTATGTACCCATTATATAATAATAAAACTGAAAATTATGTGTTAGATAATTTGTTATCATTTAATGCAAATACAACAAACGAGAAAACTATGTATAAGATACAACTTTTTGTAAAGTAAATATTAACATCTAACAAAAATTTAATATTAATAACTTACTATAATACATGATACATTGTTATATTGTTTGATGTTTACTGGTTTCATCTTTACGTATTTGTTTTAGGCATGTTATGCGTTTGAAAGATGTATAAAACCGTTTCATAAATGTTCAGTAAACTTACCACTCGAATGAATAAAATAAATACAGTGTACAAAAAGGAAACTAAATTGTCTGTTTTCGCCTTCTTCCGTTTGAAAAAAAAACGACTATGAAGCAAACGGCGATAAAAAAAAAATTATTCTTAATTATTATTTATTACGATATTATATATTATAAAGGGTGATTTATCTTACTCATCATTTTCCTCTTTTATCCTATTCATAATCTTAAAAAAAATGTTTATCTATTGATGATTGTATTATACGATTAAATGACGATTCAATTGTTTCATACGAGCTTTAACCGTGGGATTTTCGTTCAATATTCAAAAAAACAAGCTCTTTATATTGTTCTAAGATCGATATCAGTAGCCGAATTGTTGTTTTAAAATATTATATCAGTGGAACTAAGCTTAAACGTGCCGGAAACGCGGTCAGTGATTTAAACATAGTTTTTACACGAAATTAACATTTTATTTATTTATAGAATCATCTTGTTGTATAAGACATTAAAAATTATTGGAATTGTTAAGTGCATATGTGCTCAGTATACATTAGTAAGCTGACATATTATGATTATTTAAAATCATATCTTAGAAACATAGATTTCTTATACTATTTGTGGTGTAATATAATATATATATATAGATTTTTTTTTATACTGTAAATTAATCATGTAATTACTCGGTTTTACCTAAATTGATATTTAATTTTTTTTTGTCTTATTGAACTATGACATGTACTAATAATAATAACCCCTAATAATAAAATAGATCTAATTAATTATTGTAGTAATTAGTCCTAGCTAGTCATCATGTTTGGACAATAGTTTTTGCAGATTATAAAATTTAATATTTATACTAAATTTTATTTTTAAATGATCAAAGACCCAATATTTTTACATAGGCTATTATTACTAAATAATTTTTTGATATTCATATTTAGAGATTACTCATTAGAATTTTTATATAACATATATATTACTATGTTTTAAATTGTGTTGTTTAAATAATCAACAGTTGGTATATATAAGACGATATAAGCAATTTACAAACAGTTAACTCACCGCGATCTAACGAGAAAAAATTAGGTATATTTGAAAGAATGGTTCTGATTCGAAAATAAGTTTTTACTATTTACACAGGACACTCATTAAACGGTCGTGGAAAATCTAAGTATTCCAAAATAAGGTGTATAAGAATAGATATTTAAAAATTATAAAGATCAACATTTAAAATAAAGAATTATTAATATGAAAACGTAAGTGAACACGCTTTGTGAATTACTCTACTACCTCTCTTTAACTACTCTGTCAACGACGTAACGTAATAATTATTATTGCTATTACAATACTATTTAAATCAAATTTTTTTTATCAATATCGTATTACATTGACTTCAAAAATGTGTATTTTATACACGTCGGTCGATAACTGAACAATACTTTGCTTATGTTGGTATATGTTTTTGAAACAATCAAATCGATTGAAGTGCAATACTTGGAATACGACGTACGGAGATTATATAATGTTCTATTATAGAGTTGGAAACGGTGAGTATACATTTATATTATATGCCAGCTACTCATCGATAGGGTTTGTTTTTTGACTTGCTGTCGTATGACATTAACCCCGTGTTAAATTTCCGCGTATAATATTTGTATTGCGTTTTTTGGGTTGACTTATTTTTCACTGATGATAGTGCGAGTGAATATACCATAACACGTATGTCATAGATGCATGATGTGTATTTTTCAAAGAATAAAACCCTGCCATACAGTTGGGGAGATAATTCTCGAGCAGACACGTACAAAACGAACAGATGGCCTACGCGTGTTTTATGATATTACGAAGCACTGTATAAGCTCTCTGAAATGACAATTACGTAATATTCGAAATGCCATTTCATTATTACACTACGGTTGCCATTCAACGATTTCAAAGTCAAACAAATATCATCCGTAGGTATTCGAGCGGGCCCTATTTCAGTTTTGAAACAAACTGCCAAATTTTCAGAAAGTTCAAACCCCTCTCCTCTTATCGTCTGATGCATACAAGCCAAAGTGACAGTAAAACTTATGCAGACATCATTTTGCATTTTTAAAATAAATATACAACTGAATAAAATTTCTTATAATAATATTTAAAAAAAATGTTTACCATTAATTTTATTTTACAAATTACTTCTACAAAGCATAAAAAAGAAGGAAGATCATAATATATGTATGTGTAAAACATATAACCATTAGTTACACCCCAAATAGCACTATCGATAGGTACCTACTTTAATAATTATTTACATTTTAATTATGAATTTATTTAAGTTCTAATTTTAAATTTTTTTAAGTATATAGCTACTTAAGGTCCATATTTACAAATACTTAAATGTATTATATCATTTAAAAGTGTACTGTAGCAATATAAAGTTATTTTTTTCTTTACTACTCCTATTTTTACTTGTATTAAGTACTTACGTGTTTTTTCTTTTCTTTTCTTTTCTTAGAAATGTTAACGCATCTATAAATTTAAATTTAAATAAATATTTTTTGAGTTCTATAATAAAATAACAAGCATATATAGAATTTAACATGGTAATAGATTTAGAAATTTGGGGGTTATAAATATTTGGAAACTATATATTAGTTAATACTAAAATGTAATAGTTTGTAAAAAAATGTCTATAGAAATACAATAAATATTTGACTAATATTATGTATTTTATATATTTTTGTAAAATCAATAATAAACTATAATATTAAATCATTATATTTAAGACTTTCGTATTATTCTTAGTACATATTATAATGTTTGAAATAACTTGAAAATTAGTGGTTTGAATTTCAATGAAGATCCATAACAATGCACGAACTTAATCATTTACAGGAAAAAATAGTGGTTCTTATTTGGAAAAAAATGTTATTATCATCACCGAATCCTAAATGATATAAATAATCTAAGTGTTTGAAACTATTACGGTACTAAAATATACTTCAAAATTCTAAAATTCATAATAAATTCGAGTGGGATGTGTAGTGTGCACTTTGAGTGAATCACTCTGTAAACGCTTATATGTTGGCACTTAAGGCCATCACACTTGCATAATAATATAATATTGTCTGTGCTGTAGGTATACAAGGACAACATAGCAAATTTGCATTTAACAGTTTCAATTTTTCGTTATTAGATTTAATATTACCGGGAATTGAAAAATTTAAAAGTAAGAACATTATCCTTGTTCTCGTGTCAGTTTTTAAAATATTTTAATTTTTTAGCGAGTTATGAGAATTTTAAAATTTTAATATTTTACACATTCGTATAAAAACGAAAATATCGTAAAAAACTAACGATCTAACACAAAGGTAATATTCTTAACTTAAAGTTTGATATTTGGTCATTTTACTTTAATATTTAAGCTAAAAAGTAAAAACACAGAATTGGAATTTGGAACTACCAAATGCAGGTTTTGGTATTATACATTAGTGTAACGAAGATAACACGTCATGCGGGCACGACGTCTTCTTTGATCCAAAAATAATAATCAACGTTGTTCGAGCTATGAATTATAATCAAAATCGTGTCCGTCTGCGCTGGCCAATGGAAAATGGTCGATCACCTTTAAAAATTCGTATTGCTATCGTTTGCAGCTGTTATTTACCAACTAAACAATCTCATGTGATAGCGTGAGCGAAGAAATATATGAATAATTGAGCTACCTGTAAGATGTCGATGTCTGGACCGGTTGAGTGTTGATCATTTCTTCAAGGCTCTGCATAATGACCATAATATTATGTAGTAATTATACCATAATATTTCATATATTATACACTATGCACCTATATACCTGGACAGAGTGAGTGAGAGATGAAACATTAAATTGTCGTTACGAGAAAAAAAAATATATATTTATGACTCCATCAAATTATATTTTTTTACTTGAAAAAAAAAAAAACTCTAGGACCCGCGCATTAAATACAAGAACTCATTTTTTTGTTTAATTTTCATTTTTTTCCCCGTTCATAAAATATCTGATATTTTTTTTTTATTTCCGGGATCATTATAGTATATTATTATTATTATAGTACGCGGTATAAGTAGAATTCGGATTTGCTCCGCGTTTCTTTTATTCTGTCGAATTACGACGGAAACATGTGTATCAAAATTTAAACCATGACATTTGAAAATGTTGAAAAAGCACGAGTATACATTAAATAAATAGAATATTATATTAATGTTTGACTGAAAGGCAATTATATATATACTACATGGAATAATCCATTTAACGTATGACGTTTATTGTTTCAGAAATCACTAACGTTTTTGAAAATATTTTTTGATCCATAATTTTTAGTGCCTATGAAACAACATTTTTGGAAAAAATATTATTTTTTATCGTTATAACTATTCCACTATTTTTACTGTTTTGAATGATAACACATAATTTTCGAGTATTTCTATCGATAAAACTCAAATTTCGGACATGTAGTTTATTAACTATAAGTATTTAAAGTTTAAATGAGTGGAGTAGTAGTAGACCAACATCTTATGGGGTACCACAATATTTTTATACTACTTCATTACAATTCTCATGAAAACTTTTACTACATACTTAATAACTATTATACTTTATACTTATAGACTCCTCTTTTAAAATTTGATTTTTATAAATCGAAGTAGGTACTTAAAAAAATATTCTGCTTTGAAATAAGGAATTAAAAATGCATGTTGTCATTAAAAAAAGGTTAAATTAAATATTTAAAACGACTTGAAATTATAATGTAAAACAACTAATTGCAAAAACATAAATATATTTTTTTTAAAGATGAGTGTCTTATATCGAATGGTTTATCCGGTAACACATTATGGTTAATTTAATACTAAAATAAAAATAAATGTAAAAAGGTTTTATAATATTACACTGTTCCGAATGAAATATAATATACAGTTATAAAGTATAATTTACAATAACTGTGAATTCAATTCTCTATAAAATATTAAAATATTCCAAAAAACGTAGTTTGAAATTCTTTAAAACATGCACTTTAAAGCGTATAAAAAGAAAAACAAGCATTATTGAAAAAATAAACAAATTTTAATGTACTTGAAATACTGTTAAATTAATTATCTGTGGTGGGCGTTCGATCGCACGACGGGCTGGAACTCTTTTTATATGGATATAATATTCAAATGTATAATGATTATCATATTATTGTAATTAATATCAATACAATAATAATTTAAACATCATTCGAGTTTATCTTTTGTCGGTTATGAATTTATCTCTGTTATGAAATCTATCGACGATCAAATTATTGATAGTAAGTCAACATATTTTGTATCCTTTTAGACGCGTGTAAACTGTGATCACTTTAATAAACACGCCATGTGCCAATTAAACGGTTTTAAATAATACAATTCGATTGAAGTTTAAGGCTCATATTTACGTACAACCATCGCCTTGCAATAGCGATTCTACGCTTGTGCAGAGCTTAGGTTCGAATTGATTTTGTTCGCACTAATCATCGCATACAAATGATGACAATATCAAATATATAACTTTGGTAGTTATATTAAATAATAATTGTAAGTTGATCTACAGTAGGTATACAATACGCACATTCGACATCATTTATATTTTATCGTATTTTACTTTAACAGAATAAATAATCAATATCTGTCGAAATAAAATATAAAGCTTAGTGCTTACGGTTAGGATGTAGTCTATATTATAATGACAATTTCGCGGTACGTCTTGAAGTTTTTATAACGAACACGTTTTCCGCGTAAGAAAAAAAAACGCACTACATTTGAAATATTAAATAAGATGTAATTTTTATTTCAATATTAACCATTAGTCATTATTTGCACACGGTTATTCACATTATAGTTTGTAGATAACCGTGGTCATTATACGTATATTATGGTGGAAAAATGTTTGGTAGGTATTCAAGACCACTTTACTCCGACAAAATTTAACCGAAACATGCCATGCAATCGTAAATATATACGGCTAAGTATAATGTCCAGCTTCACTTGCATCGCTAACTTTTACATCTTATGAGTCATGATTACCATATTTTTTTTTTTAAATAAAGTTTATCTTATAAATCGTATAACGTCAAGACAAGTATAAAAATGTATAAAAAATAATCGATTTGCTAAACGTTAATTACTATCATATTATACATTATTCATTTAAATTGAATAATTTTTATTATATAAAAAAAAAACTAAAAAAATCAAATTGACGATTTACATTGATTTTTATTTAAACCAAGTATTTGATTCGAAGCGGTTTGAAAGCAAAATAATATTTTTTATTGACCGCTTGAATTATCGTATTGGTAATATATAAATTAAAAAGTAAGAAATCTAAAAATAATCCTTAAAACACAAATATACAATTTTAGAGTTACATTTAAATATTTATTTTTTCATACTGTTTTAATTAATAAATAAATGAAAATTGGGATTTAGAAATATATTTAATACCTATGTTTGTTTAATACATATGATAAGTATATAATTAATCAAGAATTTAATGAATCATATTATGTAAAATTTAAAATATTCAATTCCAAAGCTACATTATTAGACAGTCTGTAGAATAATCATTCATATAATATGTAGTGTTTCATAAAATGTTGCAGATACGCTGTTTATACTTTTAAAACCATAAAATAATAATAATAATAATAGAATTATATCTACAGATATTCAAAATTAAAAATATAATTTTATTTGATACTATTATTTAATATGATTTATGTTGAATACCATTTGGCATATTATAGAGTATGTGATGCCAATCTTAATATTTTAAAAGATGGTCGTAGATAAACATGGTTAATTTTAAAACATTTACAACTTAAACTTTAGATTAATCAATTTTTAACTTTCATCTTAACTCATATGTTTTTTTCGATTATTTGTATATTCTATTCGTTTATTATGATATAGATTATGTGATTAGAATGAAAAAAAAAATCAACTTTAAATCGTACAATAAAACTTACTGTCAAACGCTAATTATAAAATTATATAATATTATAATATATTTCTCTATCATTATTAATTATTGAAAAATATGTGATAAACTTTTCTTATTGTAATCATGTGTCTTTACGAAGCAAAGTTTTCAGTATAGTTATATTATATAGTTAAGTTATAGTAATTTAATGATAAACTTGATATTTTAAAAATGGAAAAATAGTAGACTGTAATCGATAAAAAAAAATGTGTCGGGGCTGGTTTTAAATATATGTTATGGGGTGGCTAATCACCCTACCACATCCACTAATACCACGTCAATGAGTGTACTCAGGTATACGCTCTGCTGTATATTAGTACACAACAAATTGTATAACCAAATACGCACAACGTAAGTGTGTAACTAGATCTCCTTAAGCACCATCATCTGCACGTTACACAATTAGCTGAGCACCATGCCACCGTCGTATCAAAGCTTTAGCACGCAATTAATCATAAAAATAACTGAAATACGCTCGGATTCTGCAAACACGGATCAATAATTAGCGAAATATTTTTTATTTTTTTTTTATATTTACGCATCAACCATGAGGATATAATATAAGCCGACGCAATCGTATTATTTATGTTATTTAAAACAATATTGAATAAGTTGCGGTAGAGATCAGTTTCATTTGTACATGTACCGAAACGTTTGACGTCAAGTGTTTGATTGCGTTGTCAAAATATCTAAATTGAAAGCTACTTTTGACGAAAACTTTTCAAAGTACTTATAAGTTACAATAGACATTCCATTTATTTGTTACATTTTAGTATGTTCGTAGTTAATATTTTTTTCTTACAAATTTACTTAGAGTTATACAAATAGAACTACAATAATCCGTACTCGTAAAAAAAAAAAAAAAATAATCGATAAATGATAAAATAAAAAATATATAAGAATGTTTCAAAATCGAAAATTAAAATGCATAAGTATAATTTTCACATAGTTTTAAAAATATTCCAAGATATTATTATGCTGAAGAAACTAAATATTTCTCATAAAATATTCTTAAGTGTTCAAAGACAATTTCCCCAATAAATTGCAAATTGAACTAATCGTCCAATTTTTTACCCTCATACCACTGTCTATTATAATGTATAAAAACTAATACATTTTGATCCTAATTATAATATTATATTTATATTTTAAGTATAGGTAGGTATATCATTTTGTGGATATTATAATGATTATCGTTCCTGATTTGAACGCGCGCAAAATCTGAAAACTTCTAACACGATTATGATTATGTATATTTTATAGTGGAATAGGTAATTGTTATTTAGCATATGCCTTCACTATAAGATTAGATTAAAAAAAAACCTCTAAATACTTTTTATAGAATAAACCAACCGGAGAAAGTATTCAATTAACATAATAAATAGCCACACATTATACGTTCATAATGTTAAATACCACGTTAATTATATGAAATTAGTTTTAAATACTTTTTCGGTTAAACTGCATTTTATAAATATTTGTTCAATGAGTACCTATTATAATATCAAATTCATAGTTTGTGGTTGTAGACGTATTTAAAAATTTTGAAACGTGATCTAAAGTAATACACCTTACCATCTATGGGTTTATAAATTAGATATACATACAATTAATTTACTATATGAACCGACTTATGAGTATTTCAAATTGTATTAACGATTTTGAAAACGTTCACTATTATAGACATAAAACATTGTTTGCATATTATATACTAATAATAATCATTTTAATGTTTACAGATGGTATAAGGATTTTAACGAATGTCGTTAGAAGATTCAATTACTGTATTAATGTTGTACCTACGTTCTACTTTTTTATTTGAGTTTTGTTTAAATAATATGAGTATTATTTTTTATACTGCTGAGTGCCGACCAACGTAGTAAAGAGATACAATTTATGTATGTAAAAAACTGTTTTTATTATTGTTTTAAACTGTTTTAAATATGTTTAGAATATCACGATTTAATCGACTTTAAAACAAAAAAATGGTACAAAAAACAATTCGTAGTTTGGTGATTCTTTATAATATCATTTTTTATTAACAAGTTATTTATTAGATTTAATGTAAAAACTCTTAAAGTATCTGACAAAAAAATTACCTAGCTATTATTATCGTAACTATTATAATAATATTTGCTTCTATATTGTGCTTTATGCAATAGGTATACTCTTTACGCCAGAGAACAACATTTATATTATTGTGCAGCAGATCATATTATTATTATACTTATTGCAACTTACACTTGTGATCGACGTGGGCGCATTGCAGTTGTTACTGTAATAAGCGTTTCTAAAAATTCTTATTAAAAACTTTAACTGTCGAAATAACACGCGTATTTCCTATTGTGTATATTATATGGTTGTTGTGCAAATAAATTGAGAGATGCTGTGAAAAACATCAGCTACGCCATCTTTTTTTTAAAAAAATTTTTATAGATATAAACGAGTAATTTATAAATTTATTCACCTCTTACGCACGATAGTACCTAAACCATTATCACATCACGACACCTATACATTATGCTCGCGGCCTATGCGTGTAGTGCGACGACGAGATGTTGATCGCGAATGTTGCTAAATAAAACACGCAGTCAACGAATATTCATTAAATTTAATTTACATTAAAAAATATGTAGAATTTATTGTATTATGTGTTATTATAAACGCGTGTCGAATACCGATGTAATGTATTTTTACTGGAAACAAATTAATTTAAATAATTTTTCCTCAAATGCTCATTACAGTCAAGGCCGTCTAGCCGAAGACACAAATCGCCCAAGTGGTATTTGTAATGGGTCAGATGGAAGAGTGAGGAAGGGTATATAATATACATCGAAAAAATACATGTAATATTGTTTGATTATGGAGTTATTTTAATGTAATTATTGCACTTTCTTACAAAAAAATTTTTGCCAATCAATATAAACTATTTTTATTTTATTATTAAATCTTTCCACTTAAAAGAATACTTAAAATAATCGATGATATAATATTCTTTGATCTTAGTCAATATTTGTGAATTGTACAGAAAGACCAATCTTCCTTTCATTTGTTTTACGTATTAAATTGTATTATTGAACGTAAGTACCAAAGTTTACTTTGAATCTGTAATGGATAATACGTGAAAGCGACCTTTTTGTGGTGAATCAACTTTTGACCGAGAGACATTTGACCGTTTTATTTATTTATTTATTTTTTTCATCATAATTAATTAATCAAAACCTTGTTAAAAAAACATTTTAATAAAATGCTTAATATAATAAAGAGATCCTGTCCTTTACCACAAATTACATAGATTTTAAAATTCAATTACAAATGCTCCTTATATAATATTAATGGAAATTGGTTTTTGAAATGGAAATACCAAAATTATCGTGTATAATGTAGATTGAATTAATTTAAACTTCTAGAATTATTAATGGTATAAAAATAAAATGTTTTATTATACTTTCATAATATTCTTAAGATGATTAAGACGAATTTTATCAAAGTTCAAAGTTTTGATTTAGTAAAAAAATTTGAAAACTGTATTTTCGATATTTTTTAATTGGCATATGAAAATCTTATGATGGATAGTAATTTAATTAAACTCTCAAAGTTTGTGATGGAGTGTAAAATATTTTATTGAAATTTATGGAAAGAAAAATTAAAAAATTTCAAATGTCTATACTATACTTAGCTTAAAATAGTGTAAAAACAATAATAAATAATTTTATCATGCACAAAAATGATATAAATGTTTAGTGAACATTTCTAGTATCCACATTTATTTGTTTTTAAGACACCGAAAGAAAAACAAAATCTTATTTTGTGTAAAAATTCCTTGTTTTAACATTTTTTTTTTTGTTTTTTTATCGGTTATTTTAAAAATTACGATAACCTCAATGGGAATGATACGACTCCTCTCGTTCATACAAAATCTAAAACCATTTTTATCCTTTAAAATGTTCAGAGTGAATGGAAATCTATTTTACACATAACATTATTATACAACGAAAAGTGGTGATAAACGTGGGTTTTCATAAATTCAATGTGCAAATAATAGTGGATAATATTTTTATATCTATAGATATGTGTATGTTTATTTTCAAACTCAAAGACTAACACAATAATATGAGCGAAAGTTCATTTCACGGCGTACATATTATTTTGTGTAAAACATTTCATTCAAACACAATACTTTATGTCTTTTGATCAAATTTAGAAAGCGAACAGTTTATATATAACTAGCACGTGCCACTCGAAATCTAAAAATATACATTTACTTAACTAAGAAGTTGATTTCATAATATATATATTTATGTCAATAATGTCGTATTTGCAATTTTCAACGATACGAAAACATACCTCCACTCGGTGACCTGCGGACGACCACGATTTAATGGGTTTCGATTTGGCTATCAAATGTAGATGGAATTATTTTGCAAACAGTCCTTCCTCAAAAAACATTCATAGCTTTAACCGATTTTCACATCGCATTAAATAAAGCAATAAAACTTGAGGGTTAATTCTCTTTAATACACTTACCTATTCTTCGGCGGCCATAAATCGATCAGTTATTCTGATCGGATTAAAGTAAATATAGCGAATTAGTGAATAATAAACATCTATGAATGCTAAAACGGATAGTATAACAAAGAGAAAACCCTTGAAATAAACATATGAAAATCAGAAGATTTTATGACAACTTCTTCAAGGGTTGAGATAAAATATTATACGTATTTACTGTCCTAGAATCTCCGTACCATAATACATTTTCTATTGTCTTATAAATATGATTTACGATTATTTGACTATTAGCGCATTTCCTTCGCCCCGCAACGCCATTTAAACATAATATATTTTATTGTTATCGATGTTTTTTCTATATTTGTAGTCGTCGTCATAGTATTTTATTACACTCCATAGCATCATTAAATTGATTTCTTTTTAAACGATATATTCAACCGGTGCAAAGTATAATAATATTCCGCGCCGTTCGTGCGATAATGTTCGAAATAATTTCGGCGCGAACCGAGGTAAGTATATTATAACATTAAACTCGTATCTGCGGGTCGCCCGTTTTCCCCTTTGCGTGCGATATTATGCGAAGGCGTTTTATCGGTTTTCAGGTTTTAATCAAAACTCGCATCCACCGGGTCGTAATAATAATAATAATAATAATAATAATAATATGCGAGCCGCGCGATCATTTATCAGTGATATTGTTATTAATTTAGTTTATTGCTTAAACTATCTGCAGTATACTTACACCGCGTGTGTATAATTATTATAATAATCTAAAGTAATTATTATAATACACTTTATACATACATCATGCCCCGATCTCGTTCGGTCAACAAACGATGATGATCACATAATAATAATCATAACTACAACAACAACTACAACAACAACAAAAACGGTATACCGACCGTTGAAAACTTGTGTGATGGGGGAACCTACACGGCCAGGTATACTATCATTGTGTACACGGGTACATAATATTATAATAATATACGCGTATCGTAGAAAACGCTGAGTGGGATTATACGAAATTAGTCGTCGCGACTACTCCACCAGTGGAATACGACATACCCTTATATTATGTTATTATAACAACATGGTTACAGCGCGACGGTGTGTACATAATATTATTATACCGCGGTTACCGAGACGAGTGGAAGGAGCGCACGTCATCATCGTCGTCGTCGTCGTCGTCGTCGAGATAAATGATTAGGCGTTCGCGCCTTACCGGATATTATTATAATACAATACCTACCTACGACGGTCGGGTTCTCTCGCGCGAGTCTGATTCTCGTCCAGCGTTTTAGGGGTGTGGTAATGGTGGCGGTGGGGGTTGGGTTGTTCGGGTACGAGACCCCGATGATTAGGAGACAGCGGCGACGACGACGTCTCTCGGCGGTCCTCGTTTGAGATGTAGGTACAACGATTATTAATAATTATATACATCTATAAACACGCAGACGACTGACTTGACCTCTTGTACGCACCGAACAGTCGGCGCCGGGGGGAGGGGGTGTAGGAAGTGTACGGATGTGTAAGTACATTACCAGCCACAGAGCTATAATTGAACAGCGGGCAACGAAGACTTGACGGGTGCGAGAGTGATGTTGTACTTCGGTTACCACATTTCTATTCGGACGTAACACATATTATGCAGTCACTTTAAATATTATAGTAAACGTTTAAAGTGTGACGGTGACGCGATCGGGA